>NW_026576719.1:0-73502 GCF_028641065.1 Leucoraja erinaceus | reverse complement strand
AATCTGAAGGTGGCCGTTTTCAAACTTCTGTACCTCTTTCCTGATAGGAGAGGGAAGAAGAGGGAATGACCGGGGTGAGACTGGTCATTGATTTTTCACTCAAGATCTATCGTCTCCCCTTCTTATAAGCTACGATCTACTAATGAGAGCACTTTATCTTTGTTTACTCAGCTTTGTGCATCGCTCTTGAAGCTCATCTCAACATTTCTCAGCCTCAAAGAGGACAAGCTCAGACTTTGTAGTGCATCATTACGTCAAATCTTTCATCCTCTTCATTCTCTTCGTCTTCAAATTATTCAAACTGCTGGAGCTGGTGGTGGAGGCAGATATGATAGAGGATTTTAAGAGACCTTTGGATTGACATATGGATATGCAGAGAATGGAGGGATATAGAGTATGTGCCGGCTGATAAGAATTGTCTTGGCATCGTGTTTGGCACTAATATTGTGGGCCGATGGGCTTATTCCTGTGCTGTCGTGTTCTATGTTCCAAGTTCTGACCCGAAACACCATCTGTCCATTTCTCTCCACAGATGCTGCCTGACCCGCTGAGCTCCTCCGGTACTTTGGATTATTTTTATCTTTAAGGAGCATCCACTTTCATATTGGCTTTCCCTCTCAAGTTAGTCAAAAAAGCCTCTGCATCTGCAGAGAGTTAGTGAGCAACTAGGTAGCAAAGTAACAGGCAGGAAATACCTTCAGTTGTGATCCACTGAACTGTGGTGTTTGCAGACCGACTAGAATAAACAGAGCGAGCACAAGATGAAATACTGAGGGTGGAAGGGTTGATTATAATCGTGTTATATTACAGTAATTGCATTAATTAACATCACATGAGTTTCTCTGAATGCACAGCATGTACGTCCATTGGATTTAACATCTTTCTACCGTTTGATTTGTATTTAATTTAGAGATACACTATGACATCTGGCCCTTCAGCCTGCCAAGTCCATGCTGACCATTGATCATCCGTTCTACACTACTTTCCATGTTCTCATCCACTCCCTATATCCTAGGGGCAATTTGCACCAGCCAACAAATCTGAACGTCTTTGGGATGTGGGAGGAAACCGGAGCATTTGGAGGAAATGCACGTGGTCACAAGGAGAATGTGCAACCTCCACGCAGACAGCACCCAAGTTCAGGATCGAACCTGGGTCTCTGGTACTGCGAGGCAGCAGCTGATTTGTATTTCTCTTCTATGATTGGAAGGGGAGATATTGTTCACTGTTTGAGATAAAGTGCAATTACGGTGAGGTTTAGATTTATTATTGTCATGTACTGGGGTGCAGTGAATTGCTTTATTTGGCATGCTACTAAAACAGATCTGATAATAATTTACATGAATACAATCAAGCTAAACTCAAGTACAATCGGTAGAGCAAAGGGGAAGATACAGAGTGCAGAATATTGTTCTCAGTATCGTATCAGTTTTAGAGACATACTGGAGAGGGTCCCGGCTGAAGGTCCTGGCAATCCATGGCAACACCCTGTGGAGAGGGACGATGGTTCACGGGATGACCGGATGGAGGTGACGGCTGCAACGGGCCTTTACGTCCAGCTGCAGCTAAAACCTGGTGAACCTTGCATATGGACTCACTGGGCTGTTTCTATGCATTATGTACTTATCCGGGGATTGGACGTGGGTATGGTAATAATCTCACTGATCCGTATGCAAAAAGGAATCTGACTGTACCATGTTGCACATGATAATAAAAGAACCACTGAACCAAAGTCCAATGTCCACAATGGGATGGAGTTAAATTCACCTAAACTAGAAGATGTTGTGAAACAGATGGTGACCACTCAAGATTCCTTTGCTGTACCTTTGCTACAACCATCCCAATCTCCTCCCTTGGGGCCTGCTCTCTCCACAGTTTTCTACCCTCCTCTTCCTTTAATACCCATTCACACCTTCAAATTATGATATGGCATCCATGTCAAACATTCGCTGTGACAAAGCCCTCTAACTCCTAAAATAAACTTCTCTCCTCGTTCAACATTTTCACATTTCCTCCTGATCAATGGCTTAAAACCAATGGTCATTGTTTTTTTGTCCATATTGACCATTGGAGCAATTGGTGGAACAGTACCTAACATTCCACTTGGCTAGCTTACAAAGTAATGGTACGAACATTGTATTTTCCAATTTTAGGTATCTACCTACAAACAACCCCACTCCCCACTCTTTCCCTGTGTCCCATGTGTACTTGTACCTATTTCTCTCCTTCCCCAACTCCTTCTACCAAGATCTCTTCCTCTGGCTTCACATTTTGGACTTCTTCTGTCCTTATCACCTACCTTCTGTCTTTTCATCTCTGGTCTTTGTCCGGCCATCTTTCTGAAGGTCAAAAAAAGATTGGCCTTGCGCACATCATCCCTCCTTCTCTCCCCAAATCACTGTTGGAGATAAAATGGAATGCAGATGCTGGATTTTTGAGTAAAACACAATGTAGGTATGTTACAAAACCTACCTGAATCGTCATTGGGAATCTGCCCACAGCCATGAGCGCGAATTTGGCGCTGTTTGGAGGGGGCGGGTTTAAAACGCGATTTTTACTAGGCTGTTCTAATCGCAGATGTTCAGCCTAGTAAATCATTAACGAAAAATCGCTGCAAGACCCGGTCGCAAAAGGTATTATTAGTTTTATAGGCCTCGATAATATAGTTATAATAGTTTTAAAATTACTGTCTCATTCCGCAACCTCTCGCAGCCCCAGGGTTTTATAAAGCAAACAATTAAAGGTATGTACCTTATTTTTACATTAAATGGGGCATATATATAACCCTGTATATCAAGTTATCTATAGCGAGTAGTTCATTTTGGGCTTTTTATATCCCGCAGTATTTTTCTCGGCATTTGAGGGCACTAATCCAGCGCGATGTGAATGTTCTAAACCAACGCGTTCACATGAACCCACTAGAAAGCCGATTTAAATGGGCATTTATTTACAGCAATTGAACACTAAATTCCTTCCATTTGGCCTATAAATTAATGTAAATTAGATATAAAAAATCATGTTATATTGTGAATTATTTGTGAATAATCTTTGGACACTTATGCTATTTAAAAATGTTAATCTTTCCTTAAGAAATGGGCTTTTGACTATCCAAGATCACAGCTTTTTTGTAATGTCCATTGAAAATCAATAGGGAACAAGATGCTAATTTCCGAGTATGAAAATGGCCATAACTTTTTTAATACTTGAGATATGAAAGTGAATTTGGTGTCAAATTAAACTTATTGTTATGCTTTATCTAATGGGATAAATTGCAGACTTGATTTTTAAAATCTCAAAATTTTGTAACATTGCTACACAATGTGCTGCAGTAAACTCAATGGGTCGGGCAGCGGGGAATGTTTCGGGCTAGGACACTTCTTCAGGATGAATGGGGAGCTTGCTTGCACAAAATGGGTAGCACTGTTGGGCACTTGTCATTGTCAATCACCAGAGATGGCACCTTTCCAAGCAATTTATCCCTCAACACTGCTAATCGTTCAGCTGGCAATCGCCAAATTAAAAAAAAAATTGTGACCATCAGTTTAGATTGTGCAGTTTAGATTTAGATCACCTCCCTCTCTGCCCCCCCCCTCACTCTCTGCCCTCCTTTCTCTCTGCCTCCCCTCCCTCTCTGCCCCACCACCCCCCATTTAACTCTGCCCCTCCCTCTCTGCTCTCCATCCCTATCTGCCCCCCTCCCTCTCTAGGGAGTGGTGAATATTGGGATGTATGGGTGTGAGTGGTGGAGTGCCCTCCCCTGTGATGCCGCCGCCCCACCCTTCAATCTCTACCCCCCCCCCCCCCCCCTCCCCTCCATCTCCACCCTCCCTCTCTAGCCACGCCTGCGCAGTTGGGGGTTATGCGTGAGTGGATAGGGCGGGGAATGGAGTAAGAGTAGCGAATGAGTAATATTAATATAATATCAAGGGGGGGTTAGTGTGTGTGGGGTGTGGTTAGTGTGCGAGACGCCAAAGGCCCCCCCCCCCCCCCCGGCACCTACCGTTGAGGGGACGGGACCCAATGGGTCCCCCTTGGTCTAATTAATATATATATATATATATATATATATATATATATATATATATATATATATATATATATATATATATATATATATATAAATATAATATATATATATATATATATATCATTGTATATATATATATATATAAATCTATATATATATGTGTGTATATATATATATATATATATAAATATCTTGCATGATTAAACAGCGGAAGAGACTCAATGGGCTGAAGGGCCTAATTCTGCCCTGATCTTATGATTTTATAATCTTGTTAAAATATACAGTATTTTTCTGAGCATCTATTCTTAATTTCTGGGTTCACAATTAAATTGTACATAGCTGGATCAGTTAATCCACAATTCTATGAATTGTAATGTGAATTTAAGAATGATAGTCATAGAGATACAACCCGGAAACAGGCCCTTTAGCCCAACTCGCCCACGCCGACCAACATACCTCATCTATGCAAATGCCACCTGCCCGCATTTGGCCCATATCCCTGTACACCTCTCCTATGCATGTACCTGCCCAAATGTCTTTTAAGTTTTACAAGTGCTGGAGTAACTCAATGGGTCAGGCAGCATCTCTGGAGAACATAGGTATGTGACATTTTCGATCAAGACCCTGCTTCAGACTCTTTTAGATGTTGTTATAGTATCTGCCTCAACTACCTCTTCAGACAGCTCATTCCATATACCTCGTTCCCTGAGTGAAAAAGTTGCCCCGCAGGTGCCTTAAACCTATGTCCTACGATTCTTGATTCCCTTGCTCTGGGTAAAAGACTGTGCATTCGCTCTATCTGTTCCCCTCATGATTTTATACACAAATAGAGCTGTAGGGAGAGAGGTCAAATCAGGAAATGGGCAAGAACCAGTTGTGGTCGGACTTAGAAATTCCACACGCACAGTTTCATCTGCTTTCAAGTCATATTTTCCGATCGGAAGGAAACGTTTATGTTTGTCTTTCTGGGTTGGCGTCCCTGCTGCTTTCCTGCATTGCTCCTCTGGTGCTCTTGATTCATGAGTGCTGGCTGTTTTCTGGGGCACCCCGGAGAATTGTGCTGACGTCTGACAAAAAGAAAGAAAGAAAAACTTGCTTTCAAATGGAGGTTTCCAATAATCTTTTAGGTAATTAGGAAGTGTTGTTGGAACAGCCTTGATAAGTAAGTGACTGCAGAACAGTTCGCGAGGAATTGATTCAATCTGGGAAAGTGTGAAGTGTTGCACTTTGCGAGATTCAAGTCATGGGGAAAGTACATAGTTAATAGCAAGACGCTTAACAGCATTGATGTACAAAGGGGTATAGTGGTAGAGAGTCACAGTCGTAAGAACGGTAGCAGACCAAGAACGAATTACGTCTTGGTGATAGGAATAAAGACTTAGACTATTTTCTAAACGGGGAGAGAAATCAAAGGGAATTGGGAGTGCTGGTGCAGGATTACCAAAAAGTTAATTTGCAAGTCGAATCGGTATTAAGGAAAGCAAACGTAATGCTGGCATTTATTTTGAGAGGACTAGAATACAGAATGCGGTGATGTAATGCTGAAGCTTTATAAGGCACTGATCAGACCGCATTTGGAGTATTGTGAGCAGTTTTGGGCCCCATATCTGAGGAAGGATGCGCTGCCATTGGAGAGGGTCCAGAGGAGGTTTACGAGAAGTTTAACATATGATGAGCGTTTGACGGCATTGGGCCTGTACTCGCTAGAGTTTAGAAGGATGAGGGGACCTCATTGAAACTTACCGAATAGTGAAAGGCCTGGATAGAGTAGATGTGGAGAGGATATTTCCACTAGTGGGAGAGTCTAGGACCAGAGGCCATAGCCTCAGAATAAAAGGGCGTACCTTTCGAAAGGCGATGAGGAGGAATTTCTTTAGTGAGAGGGTGGTGAATCTGTGGAATTCATTGCCGCAGAAGGCTGTTGAGGCAGTCAATGGATATTTTTAAGGTGGAGGTTGATAGGTTCTTGATTAGTAAGGTTATCACGCGTTATGCAGAGAAGGCAAGATATGGTGGTTGAGATGGAAAGATAGATCAGCCATGATAGAATGGAAGAGTAGACTTAATAAGCCTAATTGCCTAATTCTGCTCCGACAACTTATGAACTTGAGTATTGTATGCAAAACGAAGTATTTAATTGTACCAAGAACATGTGACAATGAAGTATCAATCAATCCATCAAGACCCAACTTGTCCATGTCGACCAAGATGCCCCATCTAAGCAAGTCCTAGTTATCCACATTTGGTCCATACCCATAATTTTTAGCTTTCTTCACCTTACCAACCGCACCCTCCCCCCCCCCCCCCCCCCACACCTTGTGTCTTTTTTTTGTACACCAGCATCTGAAGTTCCTTGTTTCGTCAAACTCCCTCGAAAACTTTTCTCTCCTCCTCTTCCTCCCTCCAACATTTTTTTTCTATCTTTGGTATAAACCAGCATCTGCCATTCCTTGTTATTACTCTTTATTATTCTTTTAAACTCCAATTTCCTGAGGTCTGTTCACAGGCAGTCCTTGATCGATAATTTCCAAAAAAAGTACCACAGCAAATATGTTTCCCGTGAACTTAGTTTCAACTAGACTAAGTGGGACCCGTTGGGTTCCATGTTCACATGGGAGGGCTGGTCCCCCAATGCAATATTCCACCTCTCCTCCAATTCCAACATTGGTGGCCAGTGGGGGGAGGGGGGGTGGCTTTCTGGAGCGCTAGTATGGGTGTTGTGGACTGAAGGGATTGGTTTCCAGAGGGCTAGTATGGACATTGTGGGCAGAATGGATTCTTGGGCTGGTAGCACAGTCACTCAAGCCTGGCATGCTGGCAGCTCACTCACTCACGGCTGGTGGGCTGGCAGTTGACTCACGGCTATTCCTTGAAATTCCATTTTAAGCAGGGTGCAAGGCCACCAAATTCAAGTGCAGTTTCTTACCACTTCAAGCAGGGTGCAAGGCCACCAGATTCAGGTGCAGTTTCTTACCACTTCAAGCAGGGTGCAAGGCCACAAAATTCAAGTGCAGTTTCGTACCACTTCAAGCTGGGTGCAAGACCGCCAAATTCAAGTGCAGTTTCCGATCATTTCCTGCAGGGTGCAAGGCCACCAAATTCAAGAGGAGTTTCTGGCTACTTCAAGCAGGGTGAAACCTCCATAAAACCACCATTAAGCCACACAAAACACAACATAAAAATCACATAAAAAAACACACTCACTGTTCAGTAGACATTCAGTGTGTTCAGTTGATTCACAGCTCAGACAGAGAGTCGTGACCTCTCACTCCCCCATCTTGCTGAGACTGCGCCTCGCCCACACTTCTGGGTTTTATAGTCCCTCCCCCTTCCACTGGAAAGGGCGTGGCCTTCATGGCGTGATTGACAAGAGAGAATCTCAACAATTTTTAAACATTAATAACTCTTTTATTTTTCATCGATGGGAAAAATCCTCTGCACCTGATGAGCGGAGGGGGACTGAGTAAGATGGTCAAAAATCACAGCCGTAAGCTTTTTCTAAAATCAATCTACAGTGCAAACAGGAAGTAGTCAAGTTTAGACTTTTAATCATTTGCCTTTTTAAAGCCACCACATTTGCCTTATCAAAGCCACCCCCACCATTTGCTTTGCTTTTTCAAACCAACCACCGCCATTTGCTTTGCTTTGCTTTTTCAAACCAACCACCACCATTTGCTTTGCTTTTTCAAACCAACCACATTTTCATTTTCAAACCACATTAAAGGCACGCACAGGTCAGTAAAACCACACACACAGTTTAGTATACATGTGTTCAGTTGATTCACAGCTCAGACAGAGCTGTGACCTCTCGCTCCCCCATCTTGCAGTGACTGAGGCACATCCACACATCCGGATTTTATAGTCCCTCCCTCCGGAAGGGGCGTGGCCATCATGGTGTGATTGACAGAAGAGATAATCTCAACATTTTTTGAACATTAATGTCTTTTATTTTTCATCGATGGGAAATATCCTCTTGTCCCCCCCAGCGGAGGGAGACTCCGAGTAAGATGGCCAAAAATAACAGCTGTAAGTGGTAGTGTTTTTTCTAAAATCAATATGCAGTGCAAACAGGACGTGGTCAAGATTTAAGTTTTAATTATATAGCTAGATGTTATCTTCTGGTTTACCAAGGGTCTTGGTTCATTTCTCAGAACCGGAGCCATTTAAATGTTTTGGCCAGATATTAGGCATGCAATTCAATTGTTCCCAAAGCTGTGTTTACCCAAGAGCATACAGTAAACCACAGAACAGTACACACAACAGGCCCTTCCGCCCACAATATCTGTGCTGAACATTGGCCCAAGTTGAACTAATTTCCTCGACATATTATATGTGATCCATATTCCTCCATGCCATGCATCCCTATGGCTGGGAATGTCACAGGGCTGCATTGATTTGGTCAAATTTATGCTATATTGTCTCTCTTCATAAGTTGATAAGTTTTAGGAGCAGAATTATGCATTCAGCGCATCAAGTCTATTTTGCCATTCAGTCATGGCCGAGCAATCTTTCCCTCTCAACCCCATTCCCCTGCATTCTCTGCCTTTGTCACCTGTTATCTTCTATTCCATAGTACATCACCTATTCCTTTTCTCCAGAGAGGCTGCCTGACCCTCTGAATTACTTAACCATTTTGTGCCTGCCTTTGGTGTAAACCAGCATCTGTAGTTTCCTCCTACATGGCATTGTCTTTAACCCCTTGTGCCACTGTAACCATTCACATCTGCAAACTAAAATCTGTATCCAAAAAAAAAGTTTTGTTCCTATCCTGAGTGATAGATCTGATTCACAGCTTGTGCTGTGTACATTATAAGTTCATAGGTTATAGGAGCAGATAAAACAAATGAAGAAATATTTAACTGTTGTTTTGCAGTGTGTTTCTTTGGAAAGGGTAAGGTGGAGATTGACAGATGATTGATCAGTAAGGGTGTCAAAGGTTATGGGGTTGAGAGGGAAAGATCGATCAGCCATGACTGAATGGCAGAATAGACTTGATGGGCTGAATGGCCTAATTCTACTGCTATGACTTTTGAACTTATGAACCTATGAACAATCCAACCAGTAGATTATATGGCTAACCAAATATTATTGTTTCGAAGTAATGTTATATACATCAAAATATCAGGCGATCCAGAGTACTATCATAGTCCAGACAAATACAACTTACTGTGTGTTTGATTTTCAAATCGTATTGCCCTGACTGTGTCAAATATTTGAATGATCATCTTTGTGAGCTGATTGTGAGCATCTTTGTTCTACCTTTACATCCTGAAATTCCATTTTACTAGAAGATGCCGTATTTAATTTTAATTTTAGAGACACAATGTGGCAGCAGACTCTTTGGCCCACCGAGTCCGCTCTCCCCAACCAGCAATCACCCATACACTAGTTCTATCCTACACATAGGGGACAATTTACAGAAGTCAATTAACCTACAAACCTGCATGTTTCAGAATGTGGGAGGATACCAGAGCACTGTGCAGTTGCATATGTGACAAATGAAGCACTGTTGAACTATTAAAACTATCAGAACGTGCAAACTCCGCACAGACATCGTCTCTACTCAGGATTGAACTCAAGTCTCCGGCATTGTAAGGCAGCAACTCTACCGCTGCGTCACTGTGCAGCCCTGATGTGACCTCCTTTACATCAGTGAGCTCAAGCATAGACCAAACGGAGAGGCTCATTCCACCAAAATCTTTCACTCGGTCCACCGTTCCCATCCATTCCCATTCTGACCTTTCTGCCATTGGTCTCCTCCATTGCCAGAGTGAGGGAACACGCAGGTTCCTATTAAATCTCCCCCCCCCACTCATCTTAAACCTATGTCCTCCAGTGATTGATTCCCATACTCTGGGTAAAAGTACTCTGTGCATTTACGCTATCTATTCCTCTCACAGTCTTATACACCCCTATATGATCACCTCTCATCTTCCTGCGCTCCAAGGAATGAAGTCCTAGCCAGCTCAAGTTAATTACTTATATAAGATGGGCGGTCAGGAGATGTGCCAATACTGCGAGATGTGGGAATTTGTCGACACCATTGATGTAGAAGATCCCTACAGCTGCAGTAAGTGTTTGAGGCTAGAGGAACTCCAGCTCCGCATTGATGAGCTGGAGACCCAACTTCATACGCTGCGGTACATCAGGGAGGGGGAGTATTACCTGGATGTTTTGTGCCAGGGGATGGTCACACCGACCAGTTTAACTAATTCAGTAGGCAGTGAGCAAGGAAAGGAAGGTGTGGCCATAAGCGAGGCAGGTAGGGGGAACCAGGAGGAGATGCGGCAGGAGCCACAGCCCTTGTCCCTGACGAGCATTACCGAGGCTCTTACTCAATGTAAGGACGGGATCAGGGGCTGTGGGAGGGATGAGCAACCTGGCTGCAGCACCGTGGATCAGGAGGCCATTCAAGAGGGGGGAGTTAGAAGAAATGCCGTAGTGATAGGGGATAGTATTATTCGGGGGGTAGATAGGGTTCTCTGCGGCCAGCAGAACATGTCCCGAAGGCTGTGTTGCCTACCCGGTGCTAGGGTTAAGGATATCTCTGCGATGCTGGAGAGAAATTTGCAGTGGGAGGGGGAGGATCCAGTGGTCGTGGTCCATGTGGGGACCAATGACATAGGAAGGACGAGGAGGAAGGAGGATCTGCTGAAGGAGTTTGAGCAGTTAGGGAATAAATTAAAAAGCAGAACCTCGAGGGTACTGATCTCCGGATTGCTACCTGAGCCACGGGCCAAATCGGCGAGGATACGTAAAATTAAGAAGCTAAATGCGTGGCTCAAAGACTGGTGTGGGAATAATGGGTTTGGTTTCTTGGGCCACTGGCACCAGTACTGGGACAGGGGGGATCTGTTCTGTAAGGACGGACTTCACCTGAACGGTGCTGGGACTGGGGTCCTGGCAAATCATATAACTAGGGCAGTAGAGAGGTCTTTAAACTAAGTAGCGGGGGGGAGGTATCAAGGGGGGTAATAACGGCAGGGGTAGAGGAAATAGAGCAGGGTATCAGTGGGGAAGCGGAAAGTCAAAATGTGACAGGAGACAGAATGTGTGAAGATAAAGCTTTAGATGTAAAAGGGGCAAAAACGGAAAGGAAGGGTAGTAAAAATCATCTGAAAGTGCTTTATCTAAATGCACGGAGTATTCGTAATAAGATAAATGAATTAACGGTGCAATTAAGTATATATAGTTATGATATCGTGGCCATTACGGAGACATGGCTGCAAGGGGATCAGGACTGGGAGTTAAATATAGAGGGGTACTCGACAATTAGGAAAGATAGACAGGAAAGAAAGGGAGGAGGGTGGCCCTTTTAATAAGGGAGGGAATAACGGCAATAGAGAGGAAGGATATTGCGTTGAAGGATCAGGATAGTGAAACAGCTTGGGTACAGATAGAGAATAATAAGGGGAAAAAAACACTAGTGGGTGTAATTTATAGACCTCCAAATAGCTGTGACGCTGTTAGTCAGAACATAAATCTGCAAATAGTTGACGCATGTAAAAAGGGAACTGCTGTAATCATGGGGGACTTCAATTTTCATATTAATTGGGCAAACCAAACTGGGCAGGGTAGACTAGAGGAAGAGTTTATAGAATGTATTAGAGACGGGTTCCTAGAACAGTATGTCACAGAACCGACAAGGGGGGAGGCAATCTTGGATCTGGTCCTGTGTAATGAAGCAGGATTAATTAAAAATGTCATAGTTAGGGACTCGTTGGGAACAAGTGACCACAATATGGTCGAATTCCGTATTCAAATAGAAGGGGAGCAGGTTGAAACTCAGGCTAGGGTGCTTAGTCTAAATAAGGGGGATTATGAAGGTATGAGGACTGAGCTGATCAAAGTTGACTGGGATAGCAGACTCAAGAATAAGACGGTACATGAGCAGTGGTGTACGTTTAAGGGTATACTGTATAACCTTCAAGAAAAATTTATTCCTATGAAGAAAAAAAGGGGTAAGGGTAAGAACAGTCAGCCATGGCTCAGTAAAACTATAAAGGATAGTATTCGGCTGAAGGCAAGGGCATATAAGGTAGCCAGAGATAGTGGGAGGGTAGAGGATTGGGAAGCATTTAAAGGTCAGCAAAAAATAACTAAGAGATTAATTAAGACGGGGAAAATAGACTATGAAAGGAATTTAGCGAACAACATAAAAAACTAATAGTAAGAGTTTTTATAGCTATATAAAAAGAGAAAGGGTGGCTAAGGTGAACGTTGGTCCATTGGAGGGTGAGACTGGAGAGTTGTTGGTGGGGAACATGGAAATGGCAAAGGCATTAAACGAGTATTTTGTATCAGTCTTCACCATAGAAGACACAAAAAATATTCCAACGCTGGATAAACAGGGGGCGGGTAGGAATGGAGGAGCTAAATACTATTAAGATCACCAAGGAGGTGGTATTAGGGAAATTAATGAGACTGAAGGAGGATAAATCCCCTGGGCCTGATGGATTACATCCAAGGGTCTTGAGGGAGATAGCGGTGGGGATTGTGGATGCATTGGTGATAATTTTCCAAAACTCCCTGGAGGCAGGAACGGTCCCAGTGGATTGGAAAATGGCCAATGTAACACCTATATTTAAAAAAAGGAAGTAAACAGAAGGCGGGTAACTATAGACCGGTTAGTCTAACATCGGTGGTGGGTAAAATGTTAGAGACAATTATTAAAGAAACACTAACGGGGCACTTGGATAAACATGACTTCATCGGACAGAACCAACATGGTTTTGTGAAGGGGAAGTCCTGTTTAACGAATCTGCTCGAATTCTTTGAGGAAGTAACAACCCGGGTGGATAAAGGGGAACCGGTGGATGTGGTATACTTGGACTTCCAAAAGGCTTTTGACAAGGTGCCACATAAGAGACTATTGCTAAAAATAAAAAATTATGGGATTGGGGGTAATATATTAGCATGGGTAGAGGATTGGCTAACAAATAGGAAGCAGAGAGTGGGGATAAATGGTTCATACTCGGGATGGCAACCGGTAACTAGCGGGGTTCCGCAAGGGTCGGTGCTGGGACCCCAGTTGTTCACAATTTATATAAATGATTTGGAGGAGGGAACCAAGTGTAATATATCAAAATTTGCGGACGATACAAAAATGGGAGGAAAAGTAGGGGATGAGGAGGATAGGAAGAGTCTGCAAAAGGATATAGATAAGCTAGGTGAGTGGGCAACAACTTGGCAGATGAAATTTAATACTAATAAATGTGAAGTCATTCACTTTGGGAAAAAAAATGATAGGGCAAGTTATTTTCTAAATGAGGAGGAGCTGTGTTGTAATGCAACGCAAAGGGATCTAGGGGTATTAGTACATGAATCACTGAAAGTTAGTATGCAGGTGCAGCAAGCAATCAGGAAGGCCAATGGAGTTTTGGCCTTTATTGCTAGGGGGATTGAGTATAAAAACACGGAGGTCTTGCTGCAGCTGTACACAGTATTAGTGAGACCACATTTGGAATACTGTGTACAGTTCTGGGGTCCATACTTAAGAAAGGATGTACTAGCCCTGGAGGCAGTGCAGCGAAGGTTTACAAGATTAATTCCTGCAATGAGGGGATTGACATATGAGGAAAGGTTAAGTAGGCTGGAACTCTACTCTTTGGAGTTTAGAAGAATGAGAGGCGATCTCATTGAAACATATAAGATCGTGAGGGGCCTTGATCGGGTGGATGCACCGAGGATGTTCCCAGTGATCGGGGAAACTAGAACTAGGGGACATAGTTGCAGAATAAGGGGGGGCTCTTTTAAAACTGAGATGAGGAAGAACTTCTTCACCCAGAGGGTGGTTAATTTATGGAATTCACTGCCCCAGGGAGCAGTGGAAGCAGAAACTTTAAATATATTTAAGACTAAAATAGATGGTTTTTTAGCTGCCAAGGGGATAAGGGGCTACGGGGAGAGGGCAGGGATATGGACCTAGGTATGGTTAGTATAGTAAGACCCGAGTGATCTCCTGGACAAGTGTCGATCGCCTAGATTGGGGTCGGAGAGGAATTTCCCGGATTTTTTTTTCCCGAATTGGACCTGGGTTTTTTATCCGGTTTTTTGCCTCCCCTCCTCCAGAATGCTGATGTGAATGAGCGTAGGCGTATATCGTTCAAGTTCAAGGATTTTGTCTAATTTTAGAAGACTATGATCGATTGTCTAAGCTATAATTGTTTTATGCATTCTACCGTCTCGATGCTATATGTGCAATGAGGAATTGCTACAGATCCAGAGCAGCACAATCTGTGGTTGCAGAGTCATAGTTTGTACGTTCTCCCGTGACCACGTGAGTTTTTTCGGTTGCTCCGGTTTCCTCCTACACTCCAAAAACATGCAGGTTACTTGTATGTTCATGGGCTTCGGTAAATTGTGCTTGGTGTGTAGGATAGTAGTAAAATACGGGTGATTATTGTTCGGTGTGGATGCAGTGGGCCAAAGGACCTGCTTCCACGCTGTATCTCTACAACTAAAAACTAAACACAAAACACTTGCTCCATCAAGGGGCAATGGATAGACAACCAATACTAGCCTTACCTATGATGTCCACGACTATGAATGAATGAAAAAAGAGGAAACATCTGGAATACTTTAAACAGAATACGTCTCAGACTTGGTTGCAACATAAATGATGATTGTTAAACTTTCTGTCCTGAATTTCGTCGAAACAATCGGAATTTATTTGCCATAATTGTTCTATTGAGATTCAATATTCTGGAAACTACCCTGTAAATTTGTCTTCTCTCGATACTCTGTCAGGCTGCTGCTTGCTGGAGCCACCTGGAACTCATTGCCACTAACCAGTTTTCCATCCTCAACGCTGCTTTCATTTTGAAAAACTACGAGTCCAGTGGGATTCTAACAAAGGGAACGAGACTGATTCAGCTCAGTTGTCAAGGATGTGAACTGTTCCGTTGGCTTTCAGTAATTCAGTAACGCCCTCGTGGTGTGAAAATCCAAAGGAAGAGAATTACTTTTTCTACATTCAGATGTTGGTAAAATGGAAAGTGATGTTGTTAAGCTGGAAGAGGTGCAAAAAAGATTTATGAGCATTTTGCCAGGACTCGAGGCTATAAGGAGAGGTTGAACAGGCTAGGATTTTATTCCTTGGAGCACAAAAGGATGAAGGGTGATCTTATAGAGGTGTACGAGATCATGAGAGGAATAGATAGGCTATATACACACAGAGTGTTTTACCCAGGGAAGGGGAATCGAGAACCAGAGGACCTAGGTTTAAGGTGAGAGAAGGAGGGATGATTTAATCGGAACCTGAGGGGCAACCTTTTTACACAAAGGGTGATATGTATATGGAACGAGCTGCCAGAGGAGGTAATTGAGGCAGGTACTATCACAAACTTTAAGAAACATTTGGATAGGTACATCAACAGGGGAGGGTTAGAGGTATATGGGACAAATGCAGGCAGGTAGACTAGTGTAGATGGGACATATTACTTGGTTGATTTGAGCTGAAGGGCCCATTTCCATGCTGTACTACTCTATGGCACTTACAAAGTTGTGGCCCTCACTTGCAACATTAACCTTCGTCATCTGACCTTGGCTGCTCCTGAACTGCTTGGCTTGCTGCGGGTTTCCATGTGATTGAGTCGTATTTCTATGGATCTGCAATCAGATATATAGAATGTGTTGTCATAGAAAGAGTCTATGAGAGAGAGTCATAGAGCCATACAATGTGGAAACAGGCCCTTCATCCCAACTTGCCCATGCCAATTAACATGCCCCGCCTGTGCTAGTCCCACCAGCCTGCATTTGGCCCAATTCCCTCTTCCCTAAACCTTTCCTATCTATGTACCTGTCTAAACGTCTTTTAAATGTTGTTACAGTGGCTGGCTCAATCACCTCCTCTCGTTCGCTATACCCACCATCCTTTGTGTGAAAATGTTGCCCCCCACGTTCCTATAAATCTTTACCCCCTCACCTTCAACCTTTGTCCTCTGGTTCTCGATTCCCCTACCCCAGGTAAAAGACTCTGTGCATTCACCCTATCTATTCCCCTCTTTAAGTCCTAGCTTGCCTAAACTCTCCCTCTAGCTCAGACACTTGAATACTGGCAACATTCACGTAAATCTTCTCTTCACTCTTTCCAGCATATAAATGACCTGGACTAAAGCCTGCAACATTGCTAACCAAAACTTCCAGTGCTATGCTGTAACCATAGTAACTAATTTGCTTGTGTACATACTCAAGACACAGTGATCAATGTATGTCCTTCGAGCATTAAAATGCAACACTCACTAGAATGCCAAGCAACCTTCATTGAATATACCCAAGAATTCTTTATATTATAGATCTACATTGGACAGGAAGAGTGAAGAAACCTCTTCGGATTCCACCTCCATCTGCTTTTTATTTGATTTGCAAAATTGGCATTAATTTGCTTTTCAAATTTCAAATTCTATTGAAAGTTACAGCTGCCATTAAAGTAAAACTACCGGCAAGGTGTTCCTGGATGCACTGTACAGATTAGGTGATAGTGGAGTAACCATAGAACTTGGGTATGCTCCTTCAGAGTGATGAAGATTAAAGTAGATCTAATTGCAGCATTCACAATCATGAAGGCTTTAGTACAGAGCAAACAATTCCACTGGTAGGAGCTTTGGCAACATGGATTGACAACAATTGTCTGAAGAAATCAGAACTGACATGAGAAATATTTTCTCATGATATTTAAACATGATATTCTCCTGACATGTTGACTTGAATATTTTATTTACTTGGGTCATTCTTTTGATTGAAATGCTTTATGGAGGCAAATGAAATATTAACATTGAAAAGAGAATCAGACTTAACATTGAAAAGGAAGATTTTCAGAAGCTATATGGAATGCATTGAGGAAATTGGAAAAAAAAAATCTTAGGCCACGATTTTTATCAATTTTTATGGAAGTAAATTAAATATTAACTTTGAAAAGAGAATCAAGATGGAACTAATTGGATTTTTTCCCCCAAAAGCACAACATGGCCTCAAAGGGCCAAATGGACTCTGTACAATGCCATTGTATAATTATGTTTCATTAGTTCCACTTGCATAGAAACTGTAGACTCTGCACTGTCTACCCCTCAAAAGTGAAGAGTGTTTAATGATCATACATACTGTCAATGGAAAAATGAGCCTTACAGCAACATAACAGGCCTATAAACACAATACACACAGATAGTGTATAATAAACAAAAATAAATTCTCACAGCCTCCACCATCTTGTGACAGGACAAGCTCTCTGTCAACCTCGTTATGTAACATCACCAGGCATTGTACGGAGAAACCCTTCAGAGGATTCTTGATGTCCTCTACAAATGGTGGGTGATCAGCCGAGAACGATTTCAAGCCTAACCTGTCAAACATCAACCTGACTATCTGTAGATTGGTGACCATGCCCTGGAATAGGGATATCACACCATTCTGTTTCCACCGTTGATTTGTTTTCCACAAAAGCCAGGACAATGAAAGGAATTTTTTGGTGAGTATTTCTGACATTAAAGGTAATAGTATCAGAAAAGCAACAGCCAAGAAGCACACCGATGTCAAGTAACCTTTGGATTCCCTCTCTGTGTCCCATCCCCACCATAGTCGGCCTGCTAGTTTCACTGTTTGTATTCCATCATTATCATCCCTTCCACAGCCAACAATGGACCATTGTGGGCTCCACCCTGCTTGAGTCATCGGTGCTGGTTGTTTTATATGTACATTCTCCTACTTCTAGTTTCCCTCTCCCCTTATTCTCAGTCTGAAGAAAGGGTCTTGACCCAAAACATCACCTATTTGTTTTCTCCAGAGATGCTGCCTGACCCTTTGTTACTCCAGCAATTAGTGTCTATCATTGGTGTACATCAGCATCTGTAGTTCCTTCCGACACCAATGCTTCTACTTTCTCCACTGAGGAAATCCGGCATGTCTCCAAGGACTCTTACCAATCGTGGTGCCACGAGGCAGAAGGTCTGGCTCTCCAGCCATGGAACCGGAAAACCCACCTGAAGTGGAAAACTGCTGAGCCTGGCCCCTGCCCATTCCTGAGGACCAGAGATCCATAGACGAGGGTGGAGGGACTGTATTCTGCATCTTCCCCTTTGCTCAACCTACTTGAGTTTGGCCTGATTGATCTGATTTGATTGAATAGCATTGAAATCAAAGCTTTTCATTGTACCTCAAAGGTTGAAAGGTTCAAAGGTGCTTTTGTTGTCACATGTGCAAACGCATGGTGAAATTCTTTTCTTACATACTGTCCAATAAAGTATTGCCATACCTAAGCAAATTGCCGATTAGCAACGTGTAGAGACACTCCACTGAGCCCACGAGGTGCCAGGGTTTGGCACCATTTTCAAAGTCCAGACCGTCCTCTAGGTCTTCTATCGCTAGTCCATCCAGCGCTATGTGTATCGATACACGTAATAATCATAAACGTAAACCTACACCTAAATCCAGCAAATGATCAGTGCCACGATCATTAGGGAATTGTGATGGACTGCAAAAGAAAATGTGGATCCTGCTTTGGGGAAAATTCTGCACCAAATTGAACAGAGTTTAAGCAAGTATAGAATACTTCTTCTTTACCAATCATTGCAATATGGGCCTAATTTGAATATTAATAACAATAGTCTTAATGGTTCCACTTCAATCCTAAAAGGGTCTATTGTGCATGCACATGGGAGGCAATGTCATGGGAAAATCCTTGCTTGCTGATGATGGCCAGATTTGTTCATGTAAACCATGGTTGCATGTTAACCAGAATCTCTGGCTAAGTATCATCCAAATACACTGTGAGACTGTGTGCACATCTGCGAACAACTAAATAATTGTAAAGAATTTGCATTACCAATGACTGTGGGCTGGTAAACTGCAGCCACTTACAAATATGTTTAACTATATAGTGTAAACACCAATTACATGCAGTTGATATTTCCTTTGTTTTGTTCTCTGGTTTCCTGCTTTGCTATTTCCTAATGTGCAGGAAGGAACTGCAGATGTTGTTTGACATTGAAGGTAGATACAAAAGGCTGGAGTAACTCAGCGGGTCAGGCAGCATCTCTGGAGAAATGGAATAGGTGACATTTTGGGTTGAGACCTTTCTTCAGACGGAGTGTCAGGGAAGAGGGAAACTAAAGATGGAGTCCCCCTCCCCCAGCCTGTCCCGGTGCTAGTTTCACTGTTCGTATCCCTTAGTTATCACCTCTTCACCAGCCAACAATGGCCCACCAGAGAAAACAATCCAACTTGATCCAAACTCCATAAAACAAAGGAAAAAACTAAGATACGCTCAAAAATGTCGGTCTTTATTTTTCTGTAAACAATTGAAGGAAGCACGCATTGTTCGTGTGTCCTGCACCTGTTACTTTCAGTACCTTGAAAAAAATAAAACGCATACAATTTATGACATTGGAATTGTATCCTGGGATTAATTAGGATCCTTCAGGAGATTAGGCACCTCCTCCAACCTTATCTACTGTACATCGGCGAGATTAAGTGCAAGCTCGGCATTCGTTTCGCTGAACACCTCTGCTCAGTTCGCCTTAACCTATCTGATCTCCCGGTTGCTCAGCACTTCAATTCAACTTTCTGTCCTGAGCCGCATCCATTGTCAGTCAGGCCCAGTGCAAATTGGAGGGATAGCACCTCATATTTCACTTGGATAGCTTACACCCCAGTGGTATGAACATTGACTTCTCTAACTTCAAATAGCCCTAGCTTTCCACTCTCTCAATCCCCTCCCCCTTTCTAGTTCTCTCACCAGTCTTATTGTCTCCGACTACATTCTATCTTTGTCCTGCCCACTCCCCTGACATCAGTCTGAAGAAGGGTCTCAACCCGAATCGCTGCCCATTCCTTCTGTCCAGAGATGCTGCCTGTCCCGCTGATTTACTCCAGCATTTTGTGCTACCTTCGATTTAAACCAGCATCTGCAAATGTCGAGAGCATATACCAACAATGAATGATAAATCTTCCTCAGAAATACCAACATGCCACATTTAAGGAGCTGGATGCTTAACCAGGATGAAAATTCATGCTACAACTTCTTTCAATTCTGAAAGCAAAGATAGAAAAAAAATGCTGGAGTAACACAGCGGGTCAGGCAGCGTCTCTGGAGAGCATGGATAGGAGACTTTCATATCAGGACCTTTTTCAGATCAACCTGGACAAGGATCTTGAACTGAAATGTCACCATTTTCTCCAGAGATGTTGCCTGATCTGCTGAGTTACTCCAGCATTTTATGTCTATCTTTGTTATGATCCAGGGCCCCATAGCAGAAGCATCCACGTCGCAGGGCTGGAAACTGGAAGTACCCCGAGCTAATTCTGCTACCACCATCATCTATTGCAACAAGTGATGACTCCCACTGAGTGTCGCCGGAAGTTAGCGTCCTTTCCGTAAATCAACGGGTCAGGCAGCACCAATGCAGGACATGGATAGGTAATGTTTCAGATTGGGAAACTTCCTCAGACTGATTGTAGTAGCGGGGAGAAGCCTGGAAAAGAGATGGGAGTTCCCGGAACAGAGCCTGGCAAGTGATAGGTGGATCACCTATATCCACCTATCCACCCCACCCCCCCACCTGAATCCACCTATCACTTGCCAGACTTTGTCCTGCCAAACCTCTTTTCCTGGTTTCTCAACCCTACTATGAACAAGACCAGGACCAATCAGGGCCGGTAACAAATGACCTCAGGAAGGGTGGTGCCCTGGTAGACCAATTGTTGTAACGAGTATAGCTTGGACCCAATAGCAGCACAGAGTAGTAACACAGGAATGGGTACACTGTACTCACACAGAGGCTCAGGATTGAGCGAGGGTTCCGAAGAGGGGCAGGCAGGAGATGTAGTCCGGGTAGCGGAAGGTCCGGTAACCAGGAGATCCAACACACGATGCAAACAAACCAGCAAGGGACAGACGAAAGGACAGAATGGTCAGGGGCAGGCAGGTTCGAATCCGTGTAGGCAGTCGGGAAATCGCTGGAGAGTCTTGCATGAATGCTGAGAACAATCTGGCATTGTGTGAATGGTGAGGACAGTCTATATACCAGGTTAATTGGTGATCAGAGGCAACTGAGTGCAACAGGTGAGGAGAGTTGGGCTGATGAGAGGGGAGTGGCAGGCAGGTGAGGAGAAGGAGGGACCGGTGGAAAAGTACTGGGAGGTGAAGTGGATGAGAATGAGGAGAGGGCAGACTGTGACAATTGGTGGCTTGGGAAGGTGTGATCTCAAGAGGGATACATTGTGGCAAACTGTGGAACGGATTAAACGTTTAGGGTGGAGGAAGGGGGCAAAGGGGGAGGGAAGGGGAGTGCTAGTCGAGGGGTGTAAGTGCCCAGGCAAAATACCAAGCTGTTCCTCCAATTTGCATGCGGCCTCACTCTGGCAATGGAGGCTGGGTTGTCACATGTGTTTCGGACTCCGTGCATTGGGAATTTAGAGACCGCTCTGCAGCAAGATACTTATGGAGATAACCTTCACACACAATTCACAAGGGTTAGAGTAATGAGAGATTGGCGATTTTGGAATCTGCAGATAAAATGTAAACATAGTACTGGGAACGGTACAGTACAGGAACAAGCCCTTCAGCCCATGGCCATGCCAAACATGATGCCCAGTTAAACTACTCTCCTTTGTCAGCACTTCATTCATATCCCCCCATTTCCAGCTTAAGGAAAACGTGCAAATTCCACACAGACAACTCGCGAGGTCAGAATCAAACCCAGGTCTCTGATGCTGTGAGGCAGCAGCTACACTACTGTGCTGCCCTTTAAATGTTCCCAGTTACTTTGCAGGAGTGAAGTCAGACAGAGAGAATGTATATACACTGTACAAGTTATTGTTTGATACTCATGATTTAATGGACTTTCTCTGTTGTGGTATGATCTCAACAAGGTTGGGCGTGATTGAAGATTGGCCAAGGGGTCAAGATGTCACAGTTGGAAAAGCAAAGCACAAACAACCTGTAATTTGTAGGTTAATTGGCTTCTGCAAATTGTCACTGATGTGTAGGATTGAACTAGTGTATGGGTGATTATTGGTTGACGAGGTCTTGGTGGGCTAAAGGGCCTGCTTCCACTAAACTAAGGGCATGTTTCCATGCTGTATTGCTAAACTTCTTCTTTCGTGTCCATCTTCCATATTTCAAATGTTGACATCGCTGTTATCGTCCGTCCTGAAATAGGACACAAGCTTCTGGTGACAATCAGTGGGAGCCACCACTTGTTGCAAAATATAATGGTGGTAGCAGAATTAGCTCGGGATACGTCCAGTTTCCAGCCCTGCGACGTGGACACTTCTGCTGTGGGGCTATCGCAAAACTAAACTAAAGTAAACCAAACAAAACAAAACAAAACAAAACTAAACTAAACTAAACCATATTAGCTACTACAGAAGAATCCCTGATTATAGAATGCAGACTGCATTTGAAATAATACTCTTGGCTACTCCATTTATAACAAAGAAGAAATAAATCCATATTTCAATGACAATATTTTGTTTTCGTTAATGACTACCAGATGTCAATTGCCAATCTGCAGCCATTATATGCTGGATGGTCACAAGTAGCTTAATTTACTACTTGGATAACATGGCTTCTGAAGGCTCTCCAGATATGAAAGTGTTTTTTGTTATCAACGTTGCTTTCAGTCACTTTATTTAATGCTATCTATTCTAACCGATCCATCTAATCTATCTAATCCATCTCTTTAAGACAATAAATTGAATTTATCTGATCTATTGGGTGGCAATGGGCAGCAGAGTGGCACAATGGTGGAGCTGCATGCAACCTCACTGCGCCAGAGATCTGGGTTTGATCCTGACCTTGGATGCTGACTGTATCAATTTTGCACATTCTCCCTGTGGGTGAGTTTCCTCTGGGTGCTCCAGTTTCCTCTCTCTCTTCAAACATGTACAGGTCAATTGGCTTCAGTAAAATTGTAAATTGTTCCTAGTGCGTGTTAACGGGGCTATCACTGGTCGGCACGGACTTGGTGGGCGAAAGGGGCAGTTTCCAGGCTGTATCTCTAAAGTCTAAAGGGTGCTTGATGGTCAGTGTGGAGGTGATGGGCTGGAGGTCTGTTTCCATATTGTATGACTCTACTACTGTATAAAACTGATGCTAATCCACCAATCTTGTACTATCAATCCAAAATAATCAGTTTATCTTGACCATCTGTTTTCTCTTTGCCAATCCCCTCTCCATGCCAACATATAGCGTCATAGAGTTGTGCATCACAGAAACAGGACCTTCAGCCCACCTTGTACATGCTGACCAAGGTGGCACACTGGGGTAGTCCTATTTGCTGTATTTGTCCCATAGCCCTCCTTTCCATATACCTGTCCAAATGTCTTTTAAAGGTCATAATGGTATCTGCTTCCATCGTTTCCTCTGGCAGCTTATTCCAGATACTGGCTACCCTCTGGAAATGTTCAGCAGGTCAGGCAGCAACTGTGGAGAGAAACATAGTTAACGTTGTATGTCTAACCAGGGGTCTGGGACCTGAAACGTTAACACCGTTTCCCTTTCCACGGCCAATCACTGTGAAGATTTTGGAACGTGTTATACAATAAATTTGTTCCTCCATTGCCCACACTGTAGTAGTGAATGTATCTCCAAGCAATGTAAGTTGTAAAGCAACACGATGTTCTGAGATAGTAAAAGTGCGTGATTCCATCTTCAAGAGTCAAGTCATGATTCAAGAATGTTTTATTGTCATGTGTCCCGAAACGGAACATTGAAATTCTATCTTGCAGCAGCACAACAGATATGTAAACATAGATGCTGCCTGACTCGCACTTGTGTTTCCAGTTAATATCACTACACTGAAGATCGGAGTCTGAGGAAGGATCTCAACCCAAAACGTCACCTTGTTCTTTTCTCCAGAGATGTTGCATATTCCGCTGAGTTACTCCAGCATTTTGTGTCCATCTTTGGTGTAAACCAGCATCTGCAGTTCCTTCCTACACTACCATCACTACACTGGTTGCTTTCAAGTTCATATTTCTTAGAACTCTGCGTGTCTTGCATATTTCAAGCATTCTTCATTGGGTGTATAACGCTTTGGAATATTCTAAAGTTGGTAAAGTTTCCACATAAAGAAAAATATATTTCTCCGCTAAACCACCAAGGAACGGGTCTTCCAAAAAGCCCCATCTGTATTTTTTATTTTGACTCGTAAAGTGAATTGCCTTCGCAAGAACAATGTGCACTCATTTCATAACACAGACCAAATCCTCAGCAATTTCTAATTAAGAACACTCACAATTAACCCTAATATGCCAAATAGCGCAGTTGAAAATCTTCTCCTGAGACCCAAACATGAAAAGCTATAAATGGAATATAAGCAGCCCCTAACCACAACAAACGTTCTAGAAAATCTGGTCTTCAGGATTCAAGTTGACTCATCACCCACTGCAATATATACTGCACCATCTGATCATAAAAGACTCACATTTTCTCCCATGATTTTAAAGGACAAGTATTTGAATTTCAACTTGTCGAAATCTGTCCGTGCTAACTATCATAAATGCTGACGCTTGTGAAAACAAGTATTTCTTACTTCAGAAGGAATTTTCCGCTACCATTAACAAGTTTCACTCAATAAGCAGAACCAATTGCCATACACTCGGAGCCAATTCTTTTCTGAAAATAGTAAGTTACCAGATGTAAGAAAGAAGCTACTATAGTAAAGAAATATTAACGTTTTGAAAACAGATAGATAAATTAATTTGATCAACATGTGTATAAGATCATGAGAGGAATAGATCGGGTAAACGCACCGTCTCTTGCCCAAAGTAGGGGAATCGAGAACCAGAGGTCATAGGTTTATGACTATGACTATGACTATGACTATATCTATGACTATGACTATAACATGATTGGATTTACAATATCATAGTATTTTTTACAATCAAAGGAGTTTCCAAAGCAGTTTATAATCGATTAAGTAATTTTGTAATGTGGGAAACACAGTTTACAGTTAATGCACTGCATAATTCCACAAACAGCAATGGCTAGATCATTGACCTTATTGAAAAAAGGTTGAGATATAAATATGGATCAAGACACCAGGAAGAATTCACCAGTTCAACCATAAAATAGCACCACAGGATCTTTTGAATGGACACATGAAAACAGGTCATCGTGCACCTCCTCTACCCCATCTACAGTATCTGGTGTTTCCAACATGGCCTCCTGTACATCAGTGAGACCAAGTGTAGACACAGCAACCATTTTGCTGAGCACGTGAGCTTGGTCCACCAACTCCTTCTGGATCTCCTGCTTGCCAACCATTTTAGGTACACAAAAATGCTGGAGAAACTCAGCGGGTGCAGCAGCATCTATGGAGCGAAGGAGATAGGCAATGTTTCGGGCCGAAACCCTTCTTCAGACCAACCCTTCTTGCCAACCATTTTATCTCCTCTTCCCATTCCCATACTGACTTTTCTGTCCTGGGCCACCTCCATTACCAGAGTGAGGCCACAAGCAAACTGGAGAGCCAGCACCTTATATTCCTCATGAGCAGCTTACAACCCAACGGATGAATGTTGAATTCACCAATTTCAAGTGACATCACTCCTTCCCTCCCCCTCTTTCCTGTGCCCCTCCCCACTCTGGTACAAAACCATTTCTACCACTATCACCTCCCTGTCCACTTCCAACTATATCCCAACCTTTGGCTTTATATTCCACTCCTCTTCTCATCTTATCCCTTTTATTGTCTTTTCATCTCTACACACTAGCCAATCCACCCCCCCCCTCACCTGTATCCGACGTTTAACTACTATGCACCATCCCCACCTCTCCTTTTCAGCTTCTCTCCCCTACTACAATCAGTCTGACGAAGGGTCCCGACCCGAAACATCACCTATCCATGTTCTCCAGAGATGCTGAGTTACTCCAGCACTTTGGGTTTTATGCAACCTTCCAGCATCTGCAGTTCCATATGTCTTCAGAGGTCAGGTGCTGCTCTTGTGGTGCTTATGAGGGCAGTTTAGTATAGTTGAGTTGAGTTGAGTTGAGTTGAGTTGAGTTGAGTTGAGTTGAGTTTAGTTCAGTTAAACCCCCTTTTCACGGTGCAACTTGACGCAAGAGGTAACCAGAGTTTGACATCGTGGGAACCTCGTGCGGTAACAATACGGCATTCGTGGACCACCGTGGCGCTAACGGCAGGTAACCGTGTACCTTGGGTACTCGGGAGAAAATTCAAACATGTTTGAATTTGTCCAAGAGTGTCTTGTGCACTTGTGGTTGAGCATTGCAACATTTTATGAACGAAGTGTCCCGTGCGATATCCGTAGTAACTCTTGCGGTCACCGTGGGAACCCCTGCCAACGGTGAACCCGGAGGTTGGATAGAGTGAATCCAGCCAGTTTGCTATTTACATACAAATCTAATAAAACTAGCTAAGCATTTCATTAATGTCAGTGTGTCTCTTTTTGTCTGAAAGCAGTTTCTAACTGGAGGAACTCCGCGGGCCAGGCATCTATGGAACGAAGGAAATAGACAACGTTTCGGCCCCGCTGCACCCGCTGAGTTTCTCCAGCATTCGTGTGTGTAGGTGGGAGTTGGGGTGAGGGGAGAGACATAAGGCAGCCTGAAGAATGGGTCGCTGTCCATTTCTCTCCGTAGATGCTGTCTGGCCCGCGGAGTTCATCCATTCATGCCTGTGTGAGAGTGAGGGAGGGAGAGTGTGAAGAAGGCTCTCGACCCGAAACGCCACCCGTTCCTTCTCTCCAGAGATGCTGCCTGTCCCGCTGAGTTGCTCCAAGCAACTGGTGTCTATCTTCAAAGGACTGACCAGGACACTCTCTCTCTCTCTCTCTCTCTCTCTCCCTCTCTCCCTCTCACACAGGCGTGAATGGAGGAACTCCGCGGGCCAGACAGCATTTACGGAGAGAAATGGACAGACGACCCATTCTTCAGGCTGCCTCATGTCTCCCCCCCCCCCAACTCCCACCTACACACGCGAATGCTGCAGAACCGCGGCGGGTGCAGCAGCATCTATGGAACGAAGGAAAGACAACGTTTCGGCCCCGCTGCACCCGCTGAGTTTCTCCAGCATTCGCGTGTGTGGGTGGGAGTTGGGGTGAGGGGGGGGGAAGAGACATAAGGCAGCCTGAAGAATGGGTCGCTGTCCATTTCTCTCCGTAGATGCTGCCTGGCCCGCGGAGTTCATCCATTCATGCCTGTGTGAGAGAGAGAGAGGGAGGGGGAGAGAGAGAGAGAGAGAGAGAGAGAGAGAGAGAGAGAGAGAGAGAGAGAGAGAGAGAGAGAGAGAGAGAGAGAGAGAGAGAGAGAGAGAGAGAGAGAGAGAGAGAGAGAGAGAGAGAGAGAGAGAGAGAGAGAGAGAGAGAGAGAGAGAGAGGCAGTCCTGGTCAGTCCTTTGAAGACAGACACCAGTTGCTTGGAGCAACTCAGCGGGACAGGCAGCATCTCTGGAGAGAAGGAACGGGTGGCGTTTCGGGCTGAAAGTTTCTTCAGACTGAAAGTTTCACCTCTCAGTAGATCATAAAATAACACAATCATCACGGTCAATGTGAGATACAGTCTTTATTCATATTTGACAAAATAAAAATACGACTTCTTGCACATATTGAGAGAAGGTGCATCACACCAAACAACATTTGTCTAAAAAAACACAGATTATTCTTCAGCTCATTAAAGAGCTCGGGTGAAAAAAACGAATAGAGTGTGTGACAACAAAGTAACATCATTTGTGCCATGTGATTAAGTACACTACAGTCCACGATGTTCATTCGGGAAAGATCGAGAGACGGACAAGTCACTCGCACAAATGACAGAATTGCCGAGTACCGTGGGAACTCTTTACTCTACCCCCGTTATATCGTGTGATATCGTGCTAGACCACGACCACTCCACTCTGGCTACATCTTGCGTCAAGTCGCCCCGTGAAAACTAGCCATTAGAAATACAGCACGGAAACAAGGTTCCCTTTCAAGGAACCTTCCCCTTTTATGTAACCTTCCCAACCTCTAACCTACCCCCCCAAACAACCCCCTCATCATTTCTTCCCTGCACCTACCCCCCAACACCTACCCCCCGCGTCCAACTCGCCCCCCTCCTCCCTTTGCTCCTTCCACCTCCAAAATATCCTGGCTACGCCCATAAGTAGAAACTTGCTTGGTTCCTCCAAACAGCCGATGAATCTCTCTCAACTCCAACTTGGCTGCACTTTCCCCATTTCCTAACTCTTTAATGGTGTCTGTTACTTAGCTTGGCTGCCTGCTTTAATCATAGTCCAGCAATTTAAACTTGGTTGGCTGTGATGTTTGAAGAGTGGAAGCTGACTTGATACAGATTGTTTCTTCAATCTTTGATCCCTGTAATATCTCCAACTGTAAATCTTTCTGAAAATGTCTGGATATCACTTAATCTTTTCAGCAGGTTTGTCACAGACTAAGGAACTGCACGAAGTTGCAAGTTTTACATGCTCTATAAAAATGATGCACTTTCATTGCGTTTGTGCAGATGGAAGAGGAAACCTCTGAACACTTAATGTCATAATCAGCGTGGCTACTGTGCATTTTTAAACCACATTAACCATCTCCATGTTAGGCCGCAGAGCGACCGGAGATGTTATCCGGAAAACAATCCCATCTCCGGCTGGTTAAGAGATTGAAAACAAATTTCCCCCGACCCCCTCCTCCACCCCCCACTTAAAACAAACCAAAGAACATTAAAACAAACTTTTAAAACACACTAAAAATCACAAAAAAAAGACAAAAAGACTGTTGGCGAGGCTGCCATCATGCGGCGCCCCCTGGTGTTCCTCCAGATTCCAGCATCTGCCGTCTTCCATGCCTCCACTAGTATTTTTTCTTGTTTTTGGCTCGTTAGCAATTGCAGCTTACTTCAGAAGTCTGGTTAAGTGTAGAATACCTTCATTAAAATTCATCTTTTGGTGTTTTCAATTGGTTTTATAGGGGAAACACATTTCCTGTTTTCAAAGAGAATGAGTCTGGAGCATTTAGTTTAATTACACCCCTGCTAGACTTAGTCCTTTGTAAGCCTGTGCATTTCAGACAGTTTTGTCAGCATTGTAGAAGGCGAATTTTAGTCTAAACGGTAGGTTAATGTTAGGTTGTGAATAAAGTAATGTACAGTGGAACACTAAACAAACTTAAAAAGTAATTGTGGAAGTTTTAGTTTAGTTTATAATTGTCAATTGTACTGAGGTACAGTGAAAAGCATTTTTGTTGCGTGCCATCCAGCCAAAAAGACTATACATGATTACAATCAAGTCATGCACAGTGTACAGACAGGGATAAAGGGTACAGCATTTTGTGCAAGATAAAATCTGATATTTCAAAAGTCTCCAATGAGGTAGATGGGAGATAGATGGTATGTGTAGGAAGGAACAACAAATGCTGGTTTATACCGAAGATAGACACAAAATGCTGGAGTAACTCAACAGGTCAAGCAGCAAATCTGGAGAAAGGAACAGGTGATGTTTTGGGTTCAGACCCTTCTTCAGACTCAGGCGAGTGGGAAACTAGAGGTATGAAAAGGATCACAACAAATCAGAGCTGGTATCGATGGCCAAGCTCTGATCTCTTTTAAACCTTATCATACCTTTAGTTTCCCTCTCCCTCTGCTCAATTCCCTCTATCCATGTACCTATACAAAAATCGCTTAAACACTTATAATGTATCTGCCTCCATCACTACCCCTGGCAGCGCATTCCAGGAATTCCAGGAATAAGAGGGGGGCTACCATCGACTCCACAGTCAAAAAGGCACAACAGAGGTTGTACTTCCTACGGTAGCTGAGGAAGCACAATCTGCCACAGGCAATGATGGTCCAATTCTACATGGCCATCGTAGAATCTGTCCTCACCTTCTCCGTCATGGTCTGGTTTGGCTCAGCCACCAAGCACAACCCCTGGAGGCTGCAGCGAATCGTCCGATCAGCAGAGAAGGTTATTGGCTGCAACCTTCCCTCCATTGATGAACTGTACACTGCAAGGGCCAGGAAGTGAGCAGGCAAGATCATCTCTGACCCCTCTCACCCTGGCCACAAACTCTTTGAATCACTTCCCTCTAGAAGGCGACTCCGGAATGTCAAAGCTGCCACAGCCAGACTTAAAAACAGTTTTTATCCACGAGTAGTTGCTCTACTCAACAGCCAAAAATCTGTAGCCTCCCTTTGATCTGGTATTTTGTTGGTTCATATGCTTGATCAATGGTGTTTTATCATTAATGTTTTATTATTATTAATGTTTAGTGTTTTCTGAGTCATTCGTAACCGTCACTGTATGTCATGTTGTTACTTGTGGGCGGAGCACCAAGGCAAATTCCTAGTATGTGAATACTTGGCCAATAAACTTACTTACTTAACCTGCAAACACACACATCTTTGGGATGTAGGAGGAATCTAGAGCATCTAGAGTCGTAAGGAGAACGTCCAAACACACTCTGTGTGAACAATGGATCTTTCTTCTGGGGTAGATGTTTCTAGAACTTTCTGAAATGCTGAAGCAGTTTTCAAACACAACATTCTTTAATAACCATACTGCTGATATCATGGCCAAAGCAAAAATATGTAAACCGGAAAGTTACTATTGGCATGGTCCATAGAGTGTGTGGACCAATTGAGTTAATCAGAGTTATACAAACATAAAATGTGACTTCTTGAAATGAAAATCTTGGTAGTGAAATATAAACTAGGTTAACCAAACCACAGAATAATACCATAACAGTTCTGAACACCCTAATTTTTAGTGATTAGCAAATTTTGCATTGCCTTAGTTTACCAAAATGTAAATGGCAGTAGTTAGCGGGAATTTGGCAAAAAATCCACTTATATAAACAAATATTTTGTGAATCTGCCTTCTTTTATGGATTAGCCATCTGTACAGAATTATTACGTTGTTTCTCGTGAGTTAAAAAGGGGCGGCAATTCGATTTTGACTACGGGTGCTTCCTGTATAGAGTTTGCATGATCTGCTTGTGATCGGTTTCCTCCCACATTCCAAAGACATGTGGGTTTGTTGGTTATTTGACTTTGAGTAAAAAATTGTAAATCGTCCCTCATATGTAGGATAGTGCTAATGTATGACATGATTGCTTTTTAACCCGGACTCGGTGCGCTGAATGGCCTGTTTCCGCAGTGGATCTCTAAAGACACTCTCCAGTTTTCATTTTCTTGATGTTCATTGTAGAAAACATTTTCTTCAATCCCAGCAACCAGTTTGTATAAGTTTCCCATTCTTTATTCTCATTGAAATCATTAGAACACACAACACAGGAGCAGGCTCTTTGGTGCACAGTATCAGTGGTGAAAATGATGCCAAGATAAACTAATCTCATCTGCCTGCAAGTGATCAATAGCCCACCATTCCCAGCATATCCATGTGCCTATCTAAATGCCACTGTCGTATCTGCCTCCATCACCATCACCATCCCTGGCAGCTCATTCCAGGCACTCACCACCCTTTGAATAAAAATTGTGCCGAGTACATCACCTTTAAACTTTGCTTCTCTCACCTTAAAGCTATGTCTTTGTCATTTTGGAAATCATCTAATTTTCATTTGCAAAATCTTAATTGTAAAAACTACTCATTGTTCAATGGTTCAATGGTTCTTTATTGTCACTTTATGCACAGCACAGTGAAATTTTACTTCGGAATCACGTGTGTGATTACGTGAAGAAGCCCCGCCAATCCGCACGCACGTCATTAGGACGTTCGCATGTCGAAGCGCCAGACTGGCAGGCGCATCGCTCCTAATTTAAACCTACAGGTGCGTTTTGTATTTTTTACCAGGTTGTGTTTATCTTGCAGGAATCTCGTTTATAAGAGGTTTCCTGCTGGATGTCGGGGCGAAGTCTGGACCAGGTGACCAGCTGAGTGTTCCAGCTTTTTCTGTTTTCATTTATTCGATATAATGCATTTGGAGTCATAGGTCACAGAGGATTCATACAGGCCCAACTTGCCCATGCTGACCAAGATAATAGACAATAGACAATACGTGCAGGAGTAGGCCATTCGGCTCCATCTACACTAGTCCCACCTGCCTGCGTTTGGTCTTAAGACTTTAGAGATACGGTGTGGAAACAGGCCCTTCGGTCCACTGAGTCTGCACCAATCAGCGATTACACCATACACTAGCACTATCTTAAACAGTAGGGACAATTTACAATTTTACCAAAGCCAATTAACCTACAAACCTGTACATCTTTGGAGTGTGGAAAGAAACCGGAGAACCCAGAGAAAATCCATGTGGTCACTGTGAGAACGTACAAACTCTGTATAGACAGCACCCATAGTCAGGATCAAACCAGAGTCTCTGACGCTATAAGGCAGCAACTCTCCCACTGAACCACTGTGCTGCCCATATCCTTCTAAACCTTTGCTATCCATATACCTGTCCAAATGTCTTTCAAACATTTTTCGTCTTTTAACCGTTATCAAAAGAAAACCTCCGTCAATTACTCGTGTAAGGTGAAGCAAAAAATATATGGGAAGATTTAATGATTTATTTCTCTGTATGTTATGTTCATCCTGTAGTTCTCTGAGCTGACCTCTTAACCATTCACCAAATGACAGACATTTCTACAGCTGCCAAACTTTTCACCTCTCGAATCTCCCTACTAAACCACGTGCAAATGACCATAAATTTGATTTGACTTTAGACTTTGGAAGGGTCCTGACCCGAAATGTCATGCATCCTTTATCCCTGGAGATGCTGCCTGACCTGCTGAGCTACTCCAGCATTTTGTGTCTAACTTTGGTATAAATCAGCATCTGCAGTTCTTTGTTTCCAAGTTTGTCTATCCTCTCCTTACAGCATATAACCTTTAATCCAGGCAGCATTCTGGTGAACCTCTTCTGCACAGGATAACAACTTATAGGATAATAATTCACCATAACTATCAATAACATGCAATGATAACGACACCTTTGTATCTATTAAAAAAGCACTGATTAGATGACTAGTGGAAACTGCTTCTCCACTGGGGCTCTGCACTCTGCAGGAACCATAAATGCTAATATTAAACAGCTGTGTATCAATGGGAAGAGAGCTGGGAAGAGAGCCAATGTCCCCAAACAAACATTGTAACGGAACAAATAAGGCCCTTTATAATGATTTCACAAGTGGGTGGCTACAAGTGACACACATGATGTGCTATCAAAGACACTTGCTTATTAGTGGTCCCAGGCTAGTCTGTGAAGGAACAGCATTGGCAATTGCAGATATTTCAGGGACCTCCCTTGGATGGAACATAATTGGGTTCTGCAGGCTTTTGTTCCCATTTATCATGTACAAGATGACAGACGGTTATAAATGATGAATACCAATGGGGGCACATCTGAGTGGAAAGAATCTGCAACGTTGCGTGGTTATTCCATCAGCTGTATGTTAAAAGAGTCCACAGGGCTGATCTCCAGAAGCTTTTCCAGGAAATTATTGCATCTGTTTCCCACTGTTCAACTGAAGAGAATGAAGAAGTGCGGCACAGTGGCACAGCGGTAGTGTTGAAGGGAAATGAGGATACATATTTTCACTAAGAGGACAATAGGGGCATGATACTCATTGCACGGAAGGGTGATTGGGACAGAAAGTATCAACACAGTTAAACTGCAGGTAGATGTGTACTTGAGGGCAACAGAATGGCGCAGAAGTGGAGTTGCTGCCTTACAGCACCAAAGACCCGGATTGATCCTGACCTCGGGTGCTGTCTGTACAGAGTTTGTACGTTCTCCCTGTGACTGCGTGGCTTTCTTCCCGGTGCTCCGGTTTCCTCCCACACTGCAACGACATGCAAGTTTGTAGGTTAATTGACTTCTGTAAATTGTCCCTAGTGTGTAGGATAGCACTAGTGTATGGAGTGTTCATTAGTCAGCACTAACTCAGTGGGTTGAAGGGCCTTTTTCCACGCTGTATCTTTAAACTAAATAAAACTTAACTAAACTAAAGAGTCCCCATCCGAATCGTCATCTATCCATATTCTCCAGAGATGCTGCCTGATCCGTTGAGTTACTCCAGTACTGTGTGTCTTTTTTGGTGATCCAGCATCTGCAGTTCCTTGTTTCTCCAAAGAGTATACCATGTTTATTCTTGCATTGCTCCTTCACAGTTTGCTTTGTTTCTTTCCTTATTAATTTGCCTGTATATGGCATCACACTTATTGCCTGTCCATTATTGCCGCTGGTGTGCCAAACCATTTCAGAGAGCAATTAAGAGTCAATCACGTCGTTGATAACCTGGAAACATATTTTGGTTGGACCAGATAAAGATGGCAGATTACCTTCTGTAAAGGATATCTCAAGATATAAGATCAATATTCAAGATAGTTTATTGTCATGTGTCCCAGATAGGACAATGAAATTCTTGCTTCTTTAACCACCTTAGTTTTTCTGACAATCCAATTATTGTCCACGGGCATTGTTTGGACCAATATCCAGTGTGAGTTGTTGCATATTGGGCGGTTGAATATAAGGAGAAGGTATGGAGATATTGACAAGACCCTTTAGAACATTGATGTACAAAGTTCTCAGGAGGTTGGGGAGTTGGTACTATTGAGCAGATTAAGCCTGATAATAAGCCCCCACTGTTCTGTACTGAAAAAACAACTAGCTCCACAATAACATGTGTTCTTTGATTATTAACGTCAAGTCAACTCAAAGATGGGTGGTTATAAAAAATCCAGTGTAACTCAGTGGGTCATGCAGCATTTCATGGCGTACATGGATTGGCTACCTCCAGTTGGTAAACCAGTTTCTTCTGCAGTTCCTGGCAACCCTCTCATTTTAACTGCTCCACTGTGAAATCTCCTCAAGGTGTGCCTCCTCTCCTCCTCTCTCCTACGAGAGGTCTGTGAGATCCTCTCTCACCTGCACTCCCCTTCTGTCGGATTCCCGCTGCCACCTATCTGTGTTCTCCAGAGATGCGGCCTGACCTGCTGAGTTATTCCAGCACTTTATTACTTTTTGTTTAAGTCAAGTTAAGTTTCCTAAAATATGTGCAAGTACGCTGAGGTACAGGTACAATGAAAATCGTGCTGGCAGCAGCATCGCAAGGACATAGACTCAGACCACACACAAAACGTAAATTATATATAAAATTATACATAAATTCTAAAAGACAGTGAAAAGAACAAAACAAAGCAAAAAAAAAAAATAGTGCAAAGTACACAATTAGAAAATGTTTATGATAGTGCAAAAGGTGTTCCTACTGCTGCCTAAAAATCTAAACTGGAACTCGACAATAAATCATTCGAGTTAAGCTGCAGAGAGTGGGATAGTCAGAAGTCGTGCTTCAAATATTAAACTACTGACTACAATTTTTCCATCACACAACCTATCAAACCTCAGTCTACAGCTGGCCGGTATGATGTTCAAACATTGCCTGGTAAGATAGACGGGACAGGCAGAGCTTCTCTGGGAGAGAAGCAATGATTGCCGTCGTGGCCAATCCCCCTCCATTACCTTTCATTCCGGCCGCCGCGACCAATATGCGACCAAATCTGCCAACCCTCGCATCAATCTCACTAGGATTCTTAGTGGCCTAGATCCAGACCCCAGGTGTGAAAAAAGGGTTTCGACCCAATGACGTCCACCTATCCAATGTTCTCCCAGAGATAACACCTGACCCTGCTGCAGTTTTTTACTGGGGCCAGCACTTTGTGTAATTTTGTTCATTAATCAACATGTAGTTTTTTAATACTTATACCATGCATAAATCCTTCCTCATCCATATTGCTTAGGCTTACACACCTGAACTTAGCCCGCTCACATCTTGCGCCTAGCTTACCCTCTTGCTCCTGCGAATTCTCATCTTACCTTAGCGAATGTCTACCTCTAACCTTAGTAACTTGCCCCAAGATTACTCATAGCGGCCCCACCGTGGCTCTCCCTAATAACTTCCTTTCCCCTCAGTTCGCTATGGTAGCGGACACACTCCATCATTTTCCAGGGACTCCCTCGATGTCGGTACCTGCCCACCATGCCACTTACGGATTGTTTCCTGCAATCAAACCGTCAATATGCGTTTATTCATCCACGTTTCTTGCCTTTAGCGTGTGGTTTGTCGGTGTGGTTTGTGTGTGGTTCTCCTCTGACAGTCGCACGCTTTCCATTGCCGAGTGTTTTTCACGGCCGACTGCCGGCAAACTTGACAGCTACAGCCAGCCAGAGGCCCCTTGAACAAATCCCCTCTTGGGACGAGCGTGAGCGACATGTAAGGGCAACTAAGTAAAGTTCCTACACGACGCCCAGAAGCGTGTAGACCTTCCTCTAGTCCTTTCAAAAATGAGGAATACACTCCTCTATGACTTTTATAGGTGTCCTACGATCGAAAGGGATATTGCCCTTTTGTTGCATCACGGCCTAGCTCGGGCAACATTGAACGCCACACAGACCAGAAACAAAGGAGGTTACAAAATGTGTGTTGGACTAATGCCTGACAAATCTTTCGGAGGGACGGAGTGTGCTGCCTCAAAAAGGCCCAGCCAGCCGCATCACCGATCAAACGACCCCGGCCCATGCCCTCTCATTTCACCCTACCATCCGGAAGAAGATGCAGGCGTCTGACCACTGCTAACCACCACGACTTTCATGACCCCACTTCCTTCCAAGGTCCCTCCTGTGCCCTCTGAATACTACATAACACTCACTCAACACGGAACTATGCCCGTGATTGTCACTCCGCACCTACGGAGTTTCTTTTTGCACTCGAAGGGATGTTTTAGGTCTGTCTTCCTTGCCATTCTGTTTATTCTATAATTATGTAGGATGTATTGCATTGGCAGGTTTGCCTATGTGCTGTTGCCCGCCCCCCTTTCCTTGTCCATTTTCCCCACCTGTGTAGAGAAAGGGCCCCAGTGTCACACCCTTTAGCTTGCTCGTGACTCTGGTGTATACATTACCTATTACTGTTCTACAGTAGCGGAATCATGGACGCTACAATGCCGTCCAAAGGCTCTTTACCATATGCGAACACCTCTCTGGGGACAGCCAAAGCTGTGCCCAAGATCCAAAAAGACTGCGTCGTACACAATCCAACGTTAATTCTTTTTTTTTTTTTATAACTATTTTATTCTTCCCCCAGTTGGGGCCCTCTCTCTAGAAGGCTCGCAGCTGATGATGAGGGTTCAGCGCCGAGCGTTCTGCGAATGAGCGCGAGAGCCGGGCGGATTGGTTAAATATGCGTGTTTATGCCGACACAACAGCCAGAGGAAATTCAGCAAGGTCAGGGAACCGCATAAGACCTTCATTCGCCCGTCCGCGGGCGCGGGAGTCGGCCGAGATCCATGAGGGGGTACGGGGACAGACAGATCACAACCACTGAGCACTGCTTTCGCGCCCTGTCGCCTGCTTCATGGTTTGCTGCGGGAAGCCCGTAGAATTGCCAAAGGAGGGCATCATAGTGAAATATATCAGACTCCCCCGCGCCCGTTGCCCTGTCCGCCAACTCGATGTGTGCCTCTTTCGTGTGGCCCGTTGGAGATGGGAGGGAGGGCCAGAGCATCAGATGCTCTCGGGAACAACTCACGGACGTCCTGGCCGTGCACAGCAGAAATTTAAAATCGCCTACTCTCGGGCGCTGTATGAGTCGCTCGCAAACTATGCAGCGTGCCCTGTTGTTGTTTTTCCATGAAACCTACACTCTGCCGTACGAGTGCAGAAAGGCACCGTGTGCGAGATGGGATGGAAGTAGTTAAATGTGCTTTAGCAACTGGGAGTATTTCGCGCATAGCGTCTAGGTGCCAGATTCAGAAAAAGGCGGTTAACAGTGGGCGCCGCGGTCGAGTGCCTGCCCCGCCCTGACAACAGCCAAACCTGATAGCACCAGGCCCGCTTGAACCGACGTTCATACCCCTTTCCGCACCCACCGGTCCGCTGGTGTCATGAAATTTGACATTCTGCGCCCTGGATCTCGCAGATCTTCGGTTTTACCGAGACCACCTCCAACGCCGCTACGGTTTTGTTAGCGCGGTCGTCAATGCGATCCCCCCTTGTCTAAATGTTTAAAAAAGAATTGTGCCTTCCCACCCAATGTGAGTGTAGGATAGTGTAACTGCTGCGGAGCGTGGTCGGCCCCGAGCGACCACCGGTGGGCCGAAAGACTGTCTATGTCAGTAGTCGGACCGTTCAGACCGATCAAAAATGCAAGCATGGTGTTCCCGGTTGCATATGCTTTCTCTTCGTAGTGTTTTTTTCTACTTTTTCGAGCGGTGTCTCGACCATCTTCTGCAGCACCTGCTTTCTGGTGCTCCGTTCTTATGTGTTGGGGTGTGCGCTACACTGAATACTTCTTTTATCTCTTTCTTTCATTCTTTCTCCCCGATATATGAGGACAGTCCACACCGGACAGCGGATACTAGATGAGGTGTTGGAGAGATGAAGAGACATCTCCTGGTTCGGTTTATGTTATAAGAAGGCACATCAAAGGTATGGGGAGCCATGTTTGGACATTAGAGAAAGAGGTTGAGAGGGAGCATGAACGATGAATGTGCTATTCTTTGTAGTGTCTGCTACGTACGCTTTTCATACGGGCGCATTCTTTTAGTCTCTTGGTCTGTGGTACAGAATTTCTAGTGATGTGACCCCCCCCTGAAGAAACATGCCATCTGTATTCTGATTTGAGATAATCCTTTTATTGTCACGGGCAATGGGCATGTCGTTTACACCCCCCCCGTGACTTCTCTTGTTTGTGTCGCCCGCTACACAAGTTATGTAAAGTCGCCACGAATAGGGTACAGATCTAAGTTACCAAATCGGCCCCAATAGGTCGAGTTTTTGCTTCTGGTGCGTGCCCCCCTTTGCTGGCACAACCTCTTTGCTTTTCTTGTTCAACGTGTGTTCCACTGTTCTTTGTAATTCCATTTGTCGCTCAATTTGCAATTTGACAGCCAGTAAAGATCGTTAGTGGAAGTCACGATGAAATGTGTTTACAGAATTAAGAGAGGATATACTCGCTTGTGTAAGCTCCTGGCATTTGCTAGCCAAAACTTCGTTTCCTCGGGATCATTTGATGAGAGCCGTTAAGAGGCTGTCCAGTCTCCTGGCAAGCTGGCTACTCTGAAAGTATAGTGCATACCAGCAGTGTAAAGACAAGCCTACTTACCTCTGACACAGCCCGTGAGATAGGCAAGGAATGTGAATTAAGAGTTTCCTCCGCCCCTTCACAAGCTCCCTGAAGACCAGTAGAGCAGACGAGGGCTCTGCCATCTTTCTGCCCGACAAACTAGCTGAGGAATTTTGCCCTTAATGACTCCAGGAGCCTGACAATTGCGAGAATCTCCACAATTCTGACTCTAGGCTGCCGAAGTTGAAGTCGAGACTGAGTGTTGGCTACTGAAAAGCCAAATAAGCTTGAATAGCACGTGTGTGCTTCTTTGCCAAGCATACACGTCGCTGATTCAACGCAGTTTCATGAAAGCCCACACACGCTTCGAATTAACAGAGCACCCAGAGTGCCCCACAGGATCGGGCCTGGGAGTAGTGGCGCAAAGTAAGTCCAATATTGTATGCCTTAACAGCCACGGTCAGGCTCCAAGGCATTGGGTCAGGAAGCTCATGAGAAGATTGGATGCGGACTTGAGTTAGGCTTTTTATACCGTTTTGGAGTATCGCCGTGCTAGTTCTGCGTCGCCCCTATTACAAGAAGCTGTGCGATGGGCCTTTTTTTTGGCCAAAGTGAAAATCGCAGGTTATACATGAGATATAGATATAGCCAGCAAGAAGGATAGAACAAAGAAAGAAATAAGTCAAAGGCCAAATGTTCAGAAAACCAAAAAAAAAAAAAAACAAAATAACACCTGACTGGAAGACTGGCAGCACCCTGATCCAGGGTAAACCCAGGCATTCTGCAGATCCAGACTCCAGGCAATTCGAATCCCTTCCATGCCAGTAACATCTCTGGTGTACAAGGTAGGGGGGCCCTGAACTACTGCCAGCTGACCCTGAAGTGGGCGCTGCGAGGCCAACGATAAATTGTATAACGGACACTGGTCCCTCTCCTAGATATCCTTAATCACCAGCCGAGCTCCCTTCTTGACCTCTGGTATTCGGGTTTTTTCCTTCTGAGCTTCCCCCTGCAGGTTAGCGCAGCCCGCGGAATCATTCTTCGCAAGCGCTGAACAAGCGTCTCACTGCACACGTGGCCTATGGGTGCCGCCCGCGTGAGTACTTCCTTGCCTCTTACGTTCTTCTTGACCTCTCATCATAATATAATAATAATAATAAATTTATTTATGTATCGCCTTTCAAGAGGTCGCAAGCTACCCTTATAAAATTTTAGCAGGTGAGGACAAAAATCATGACTAAGGGAAATAAAATAAATAGTTAGAGACATGACTAGTACACAAAGTAAGACAGCAATTCAATTCAAAACACAATATGAAGGATAATTAATGCACAGAGGAAAAGGAGACGGGGACGTCCGCGGGCTAAGGATAGGCACAGAGGGGCTGAAGCGCATGCGGTCTTGAGGCGGGACTGGAAGATGCGTGAGGCCCGACACGGAATTGCGCGATCAAGTTGGAGGGACCGGGAGTTCCAGAGCCGGGAGACTGCCAATGCCACGATGAAGGCTACTGTCCCCAAAACTGCGGAGGTTGGACTTGTGCGATGGAGGGAGGAATGCTGATGGGATCTGAGGGACTGTGAGGAGTTGGGAGGGGGAGAGGAGGTCAGTGAGATATGGGGGGGGCAGAGGTGACCGAGGGCTCGCTAAGGTGAGAGTCAGAATTTTGTAGTGGCATCCGCGCTGCGGAGAATGGGGCTAATGCCGCACATTTGCCCCAGCTGAAGTTGATTTTGAGGATGGGAGCGTGACGTGTGTGATGCCCACAGGATTTGCGTGTCTGGGTGATGCGTCGCGACGGCTGCAGTTCGGACCAGTTGGAGGCGGGTTTGATAGTAGGAGTGGAGTTAGAGGCTATGATTGAACACAGGAGAAGTTGGAGTTGCAATAGCTCAAGAGGACGAGGAAGGCTATGGATGAAGTAGTTCTCAGCAGCAGGAGGTGAGAGAGAGGGGTCTGAGTTTGGCCACGATGTGCTTGCAGAGGTCTGAAAAGAAGCGAGGTTTAATGACATGGCGGATGTGAAGAAGCTCAAGGAGAGAGTGGGAATCAAAGATCACAACAAGGCTTTGCGGGCCTGGTGGAGATGGAGTGAGCAACTTGTGGGTGCCCCTCAGTGGATGCCCGTGAGAGTGGGTTATGATTTTAGTGCGAGTGTAGGCTTTAGCGAGCCATAAGGCCTGTCGGAATGCCGGGTCTGTTTTTGAGCCGATGCTTTACGCAGCCGCCCAGCCGGCCGACGGTTCCCTCTGGTCACCGCTTCACCCTAGAACTATTTTAGTGTCAGAAAGATACCTCATCTCTCTGCCGCCCATAAAGAATGCAAACACAACCGCCACAACTCTACAACAAAGACATTTCCTATCGCCCACCCCAGTTTAAATGGCAAATCCCTCTCCATCCTTGTTTAATTATTACAGTTAGTCGAGATCACAACTTGTGCTGATCTCGTAACTCTCCCATTGAGGGGCTTTCCACTTTGCAATGGAAATTACTGACCATTCGGGTTTTTTTTCCCCCCCTTCTCTTGGAAATTGCTGTGTTGCTTCCCGGTTGGTGGAGGCGTAATTTTAGGCCCGAAATGCGAAATAATGTCGGACCACGTCTGCCTCTGCGCTGCGAAGGGTGTTTGTAAAGGTCATACACACGTAGACACTGCGTCAGTTTGAGCGTTCAAACCCTGGTTTAAACAGCGCCGCTGTCAGTCTAACATGTGGGAATTTACAACAAAGAGCTGTTGGCGCCCAGCGCTATGGGTTTAATATCCATGCGTTAAGGCTCGCTCCCAGCCCTAGTGGGTTTGCAATGCACTATGGATCATGGCACAGAGTATGGGCTCCCCACCGCCTGTTCCTTGACAATTATCGTTCTCCCCCTGAGGTTTGGCATTCTCCTTCTCAGTGGACAGTGAGCACGTTTCCGTCTACCTTTGTGCGACTACGGCCTTTCCACGGTGTAGTAGTACTCCCTCAGTTCCGCCGGCTGTCAACGTCTTTTAGTGGTGAAGGTTCAGTGGCCACCGGTTGTCAGAGTGCAGTACCTGTGTATTTTGTGTATTTCCATGCTCCTGCCCCCCCGGTGATTTGAGGCCCAGGGGCCCCGCGGCGCGCCGGCTGACCAGCGGAGAGATGGCGAGGCGATGGAGGGCGAGAAGGTAGGGGCGCGGTCGCGGAGCGGGGACCGAGGTCGCGCCGCGCGCGGCCGGGATGAGAGCAACCATGCCGGACGGTAGCACTGAGGAGAGGGCGCGCGCGCGGTCGGACGAGATACTCTTATGGGGGAGGGCGGAGGTGGTTGTACTATTTGGGCTAGTGGAGGGAGTGGGAGCGGGCCTGTCCAGTTGAGAGAGGGTGGCGGGGAGGGATTCGCACGACGGCCGGGCGTTATGGCGGGCGAGTGGGGGGAGCGGAGAGAGGGGGGGAGAGAGCGAGAAGGGACAGAAGCGATAAAGGGCGGGAGGAGCGGAGGAGGGAGCGGAGGAGAGGATCTCTTGGTTCGAGACAGAGAGCGTCTTGTTTGGACTGTTGAGAGGATGTCCCCCCCTTCTTTCCGTACGGGCGAGGGAGAGGGATGAAAATGGGGAGAGGAGGTGGAAGGGAGGAAAGAGGGAGGGTGAGGACATCTGATGTCCGGGGACAGGGCATGGGGGAGAGAGCACCGAGATGCCTCAATGAACCATCGAGCAGCAGGTTGTGATAAGCTCGAAGACACATGAAAGCCTTGCCTTCATAACATGGGCAACAGTGAGCTAATTTTATGCACGCCGGCCAGCTTAGTTCTCATCCTAGCGCCGACACCATAGCATACTCAAATTCAAGCCATCCACTGCGGCAACAGCTGTGCTCGACGCCTCGCTTCTGTCTACACCTCTCTGACCCGCCCCGGTTACTAATATACTCAAACACCGCCTCATAACAACCTCTCTTGACTCATCTATGCCCCCCTCTGTGCCATTCATCCTTCCCTCCAAATCTCCCACAGCCTACTGGCTCCTCATCTCTCCTATTATTCCCCGCCCCCGCCCATCAGTCTGAAGAAGGGTCCCGACCAGAAAGTTGCACCCATTCCTGTCGCTCGAGTGCTGCTCCTCAGCCGCCTGAGTTTCTCCAGCATTTTCGTACTACTTACGATTTTTCCAGCATCTGCGAGTTAAATTTCGTTAAATGGTATAGTCATAGTTACATACATCTGTTGTGTTCCCATATCGATCTTCTTTGTTTTGTGTTAACTGATCGTGGCCCATGAAAAAAACGCCCCAACAAATAGCAACATAGGAAGCATGTTTGAATATGTCACTTCTGGAAATATCATCAAATTCCAGTCGATATACTATACTGCCTTTCGATGAGTCAGCATTTTGAGGTGCGAAATCTTTTTTTGCCGGATGCTGGAAGCAGGACACCCTGACAGAAGTGTCTAGCACCAGCACAGTCTCCAAGGCAATCTCACTACACCATCAAAGGGATTCTGCAGTAGCCTTGCTCTCACGCTCACAAAAGAAAGAAGGGTCAGCAAGAAATGAAAATCAAAGCAGCCTGGACCACGAAAAAATGTCTAGTCACAGAGGGACTGACAGATGCGGAGAATCGCGAGTGAAACCAAATCTTTAGACGGGTGAGAGATTCAGGTGAGAAAATACGCAGGTCTTGCCCAAAGATCAAGCCACTGTAACATCGATCCCCCCAACCATAGATCTATCTCTTGATTGTGTTGGCTAATACTCGGATCTCTAAGTCACCCTCATTTCTTCCCTTTCCCCCCCCCCCCCCTCCTTCTCCGCAGGGAAATTTACAGAAGTCCCATTGACATATAACTTGACCACCTCCTGGCCCCACATCTGGAGAGGCGAACCGATTCACCCGCGATGAGCACTCTGCGAGTTACAGTCGCGAGAACGTACAAATTCCGTACAGACTGACCTACCATGCGTCGAGGGCTCGCAACCCGCGAGTCTCTTGAGCCACCCTGAGCTCAACAGTTATTATACGTTTTTTTAAGCCACAAGCAGACTATAATTGCATTATTAGGGAGCAACTCTACACAATCGTCACTGGGCTGTCCCTTTATTCTGCGAATAATAACTCGCGCGGGTCATGCCAGCACAGTGCGAAAGACGATGTTTGGGGCAAGATCCACTTATTCAAGTCTATCCAAAAGAAATCCCATACACTTCCGCCCCTGATGCCAGAAGGAGAAACCGAACACAAATTGCGTTCTAAGGGTTTCATGTCATTGGAAGCACGAACAATGACTTTCAAGTGCTCTTTCTTTCCTCTTAATGTGGCTATTTTCTCACTTCATGTAGCGAAATATATGTCCCCCCACCCAAAGCATGGCATCATCACCAATGCAACAAATTTATGGTCAATAAATACACTTACAAAACTCCACTACTTTCATCTCCTCCGTGGTATAAATCAAAGGAAGGCGCGCCCCATAGGTGAAATGCCGAATATTTTTACAGATGTTGACCGCTCAGTGCCAGAACAGAATATCTACATAGTATGTTGTTGGAAGACAATTGGTCCTTATCCAACAAAGCCTGCCTGTTATGTATTATTTCTATTTGAATACAACGAGGGTCGGTGGATTTCCTCTTGGCCTTTGCTAGCCCAGTGCGGCTCAATAAAGCAACATGTTTTTGTAGAAGAATTTGAAGATTAAAGCCATTATCCCAAACCAAGTCATTCCACTGGGTCCACATCAGCATTTAGTCCTAATTGTTGAATTGAATTGAAAGATTTACTGTGTGGAAACAGACAATTTTGCCCTATCGGCGTCCATGACCCCAGCGACATCACCCATTCACGCTAGCTTCTATGTGATCACACTTTCCCATCCACTCCACTAACACACACACTACTGGGTGACAATTTCACCGCCACGAGAAGCCGGCAATTAACCCATAAACCTGCAAGCTCTTATTAGGGACGTGGGGAGTGAATACTCGCCTGCCTCCAGCACCCAGAAGGACAAACCCACAGTGGCTCACAGAAACAACGTACAAAGTTGTCAGACAGGAGAAACCCACGAAGCCGTCAGACTGAGCCTGAGTCACCTGGAATGCGTTGAGGCCACCAACTCCCCAGCACTTTATGACTGCCCTCCACGCTGTCACTCTTCCCCCCCCACAGTTCTCAGCAAAGTCGCTTGATTAGTGATAGATAATTCATTGAATTAGGAGCGTACACAAGGACTTTTAAAATCAATTCAATTGGTCGCAAAAAAGGAACCGCGAGCTGATTCACAAATATATAAGCGCACCCATCAAGTGCCTGGGAGCAACTCAGCAGCGTATAAGGCTAGCCCATCTTGAAAAGGTTAGGTGACATTTCAGGTTGGACTTCAAATTACTACCGCTTGCCAGCTTCCTCTGACATGGAAGAGAGGAATAATCATCTCAGAGAAGAACTTCGAACTTGGACCTTATGGTCCTTTAGTTTGGACTTTATTGGAATTTATTCGGATTTATAATATGCATATGTATGTATGTATATATATATTTATATATATACATATGTACACACACACACACACACACAGACACACACACACACACACACCAAACACACACACACACACACACACTCACATCATATATAATACACTACATTTTTGATATTACCAGGTAGATGTATAGCTATATTTATATCTTGTTAATAGCTATTATTTTCGTTTCTTAATATTATATATATGTGTAGTATATAAGAGTTTTCTATTTATAATGAACTGTATTGGTGTTTATGAACAAAGTTTACAGCTGTACTAGGTTTACATATCTGTATGGTGACTGCCCTGAAGTAGCAATTTAATGTTCAGTTTTGCGCGAATATAACAATTAAAAAGTGATTGACTCCTTCAAACGCTAAAGCATCTACAAATTTCCAAACTTAAGCCGACACCTAATCTTTTTTCTCAGCAAAGCAGTAAGCACTACGTCCTGAAACCGATGGGCGATTTCGAGCTGGGAGTACCAGAGGTGTGGTTCAGAGACAGCATGTTTTGAGTTCTGTGAGTTGTCAATACGAGCTGGGAGAGCTCTTCAGCCCAGCAGATGCAGTGCCAGATTACAGAATGCGATCCCCAGGAGCTATGGCCTGCCTCCCACTTGAGTGATGTTATTGAGGCAACTACAGGCATTAAGTTTCGGGAGTAGTTACTCACAGTCGCGCCAAAAGTCGTGGCGTACTTTGTAGCATCGCCGCTATAAATTCTTCATCTGCTTGGTGAACATTTTTTGCGACCGGACAGGGATTTGACGCAATGCATGCGTGTGCTTGACCTTCCTGACGTATGGTGCCTCGTCGCTTAGCCGGTGTCGCCAGGATGCATAGGTTGTCACGATCGCATGATTTTTTCATGCCCGACCTGCCTATAACTACTGGACAGTCGACGGCGTAGTTGCGTCTAAAAAAAGAGGAACACCCGCAGTACCCAGACCCGAACCCTTTCACCTTTCCTGTTTTCCCCCCCTCACTCCAGACACATTTTATTCACTTCCACACTCGCCCTGTATAATATACCCCCAACCTGGACTCATGCACTATTTATCTCGCTCCCCCCCCCCATCTTACATTTTATCATCCTTCCTCAGATCTTGACAATTATTGCACACTTCAACCTTTTGCTCTCAAACCTGTTGCATTTTCATCCTTGGCACCTACTCTGCCTTCTTCCAGCTCTGCCCCTCCATCATGAAATCAGCCTCTGAAGAATGGGTCTTCTTAACCTGAAACGTCACCTATCTCTGCCCTTCTCCAAGATAGATACCCGACCTACTGAGTTACACAATGAGGCCACTGAAGGCAGCATTCCAGGCCATTAACACCCCAGCGCCCACTCCATGTGGAAGAGTGATCTCTGGGGCGGCGTGTTGCAGCCATGCAACTCTATACAAGCAAATACACGCTAGATGTGACAATCCTCTGCTGTCCAGAAACTGGTTAATTGTGCGTATAGGCGTATATTATGGCAAGAGAAGAAAGGTTGATTTTTCTTGTAAAGGATGAAGATACAAGGAGTCTCTGAAGCAAGAGGGAGTCCAGCGCAAAAGGTACCCTATCCATTCCATCCACGAGTGCATGCCCTGCACCCATGAGTTACAGAGGAAAACCCATCCACGATAGCCAGTTTGCCGTCACAGTGAAGAACTTGCATAGCAACACAGACAGCACCTCTGTGAGGCAGTGGTCTACCAACTGCGGCCACTGACTGCCCCCCATATCTGTCTGATGTTCTGTTGCATTTCAGACATACACATTCACCGTTATATTAATATGTGTGGAAGGCCAGAGAGAAAGATTGTCTGAGTTGTCTTTGAAACGCCAGGCACGGATGGTCTAATCGGACGGATTCCTGAGGCAGCGTTGTGAAGATCAAGTAAAGGCAAGTTATATTTGTGCACATACACATAATAGATGTGCAGTGATAAAAGAAAGGTGAGCAATGAGTGCAATGAAAGTGTAAATAGGAGTCACTGAGGTGTGAGCCAAAAGTGTAGAAACAGAAACATTAGCAACAAGGAACTGCAGATGCTGGCATTATCACCAAAGATGCGACCAAAGTGACTGCCGAGTAAATCTAGCGCTGACCACGAGAAGCATCCTCTGCGGCGAGAGATGCTATCGCGCTGATATTGTAGTCTGAACGAAGAAGAAAAGAAGATTCTTGCACCTAAAACGGTCCCCAACATTTATTGCTTAAAAGGTTAATGAGGTTCGCGAAGCTGCAGGCAAAACCCATGTATTTTACACGACACACAGCCCTACTAGCACCCGCACCAGGCATACATCAGTGGAGAGGAGACACAGGACTAGATGCGGTGAGATGAACTTTAGCGTTACAAACTGTATTCAGTTGAAGAAGGCCTCCAGACGATAATGTCACAATATCCATGTTCTCAGGGATGCTGGGGAGCCTGACCCGCTGAGTTATGCCCAGAACTTTCAAGCAGAGTGCTTTTTTTGAGTAAACCCATGCATCTGCAGTTCCTTGCTGCTCTCATGAACTATTACCGTATTTCTTTATCCAAATATCTAGTATATCTACAATGCTTGGAAAGGCAACATTGAATTTGCCTTGCATAGAAACCCCACAGCTCATAAAAAACTGATTACAATAAGGAAAATATGATATTTCACTGATGTTGCCTTCAGTACCCTTCCGTTGTCACTTATTCTAATTAGTTAGAGATACAGAGCGGAAACAAGCCTCGAACCCACTGAGTAACGTGCACGAACAGACCAGCGATCCCCCGCCACTAAGATGTTGAAAAGTCTTCATGAGTCTTATCCCGAGCATACTTGCCGATCTCACGCAGTACCTTCGTTAAGCGTTACGCAGCCCGCCTAAGAGACGATCACCGAGCTCGGACGCCTACCGACCCCCACCCTACGTACATTCTACGTGCTCCACGAGTTGGCATTTTTCTTAAACTCAGCGGAGAGCTCTTGAATGCAACTCGGGCCAGACAGGGTTTTAAGTATCTTTATGCATGAGATTGCCAGAAGGAACTAGACAAGATATTGTGAATGCCATGGGTTGATTGGGTTGTTGACATGGCGGGCTTGTCCATAATCGCAAATAATAATGCGAGAGAGTTCCCCTGCTTATTTGTTGATTATCGGCCAACGTTTCAGGCCCTGGCCGGACTTGTTTGAGTCCAGGGTAACTGTCCCAGAATTTTCCGTAGTTGCTCCTTCGCGAGCTCTTGACACGAAACCTTGTCATTTAGTCGGCTCTTGGTACACAGACACATGGCGGCCACTGTCAATCAAGTCTTGACGTACTTAATCTGTTGTTCGATTGTATTGTAAGCAGGACCACCCATATGCAGTTTGGTTTCTGGTACCCTCAAGGTTGTGGTACGAGCTATATAGGGTAGTAGCCCCCATCTTAGAACTGATGCTCAATCTTGCGACGGGGCCGCTCGGGCAGGACCTGACATGACTATATTTGCCGAGGCGTGGTCGCCTTGCATGAGGTGCAAGGGAGCGAACCTGCGCATAGGTTTAGGTATCGTATACAGACTTGCCTGCCTCATTCTTAGAATCGTGTGAACGCGTAAAGAATAGTTGTCCCTATTGCCCTTGAGTCAGTGTTTTACGTGCAGATTACTGACTTGGGGGCCGGCACGGCTTAGAGCTTCAGGCGCATATTTTTAAAAATAAGCAGCTAGCCTAGCGACACAGCTATTCCCCACCAAGCAAACCTCTGTAAGGCCCTCATAGGCCGCACACTAGTCTGTCTTTTGGGCGAATAGACGCGCAAGCTGCTGATAAGACACGGGAGGATATACCTGGGGGACAAAACCAGGGACGCGCAAGCTACACAGCGCGGGCCCAACGAGAACATACAAACTCCCTACCGACAGCACCCGTGGACAGATTGTGAACTCGGCCGTCTCACTCTCGCGAGTACACATAAGGCCCCCTGCAACTGTGACTGCTGCAGCCTACTCTCGCCCACTTCTTTTGTTCGTGCATCAGCCTAACAGAAGCTCCTGCCATCGATAACGCCCTATCGATCCAGATGCTTCGGCCCTATCACAGGTGACTCGTCGTGAACGCGCCGCACCCCCCCAAGAGTGCGGGAGATGCAACGCGACCGCTAGCCGGCTACAAGTAGATTACCGAGATGACATCGCCCCGCACTCGAAATCTCGCTCCTTTGAATATCCTCCCCAGGACGACAACCAACACAACGGGCGATAGGGTTCGGATGAGGTTGAGTGTATTTTGTTGTCAGAACCAAGCAAACCAAGCAATGCCGTGTGCCGTATTTGAATGAGAGTATCCAAAGTGTTACTGACCTGTTTGAGATGTGCTTCCTATTTACCAATAAGTAATATGCCAAAGTTCCCAGACTACATTCAACACTTACAAGTTAGTAGCTACAATTAGGGCCCCATTCGAAAACTGTAGTCAATCATTTGTTACCCTCTCTATGCCTTATAGCAAACATCACTTGCTCCTGTTGCCCCTGTCATGCTGGTTCACCTATTAGACCGCACGACACATGTATCCTCTCCACTTGAGCGAGCTTAGCGTACGTCACCGTTGCTGCTGTGAAAAGCCACACCTAACCGCAAGTACCCTGGCCCGTTACTCTAACTACGCGCCGGTGCCCTGTCTAGCTACAGAGTCGCGGGCGGAGTAGGAAGCTTTAGGATGCAATATTTACATTAGGGGAGAGGACTCATCCGGGGTCTCAAACGGCACCCCAAATAACAAGTTTGAAGATTCAAGGCAAGTCGGTTGTGTTGGGCTGACTTCGATCGTGAGCTGCAGAAATGGCATGCCACGTGCGTATTTTCGCATCTGTTATTCCCCACTTGATAATCCAGAGACTGGACAGACATTCGCATGGCTTATGCGGTAAAGGGTCCATGCCAACGAGAGCAGGCTCATAGAACAGGTCTAGCAACTACTGAGAGCAGGTCATGCCCATGGTGTTGGAGGCTAAAGGCATCCCTCGAGGGTCTGGAGTTAAAGCCCTCTCCCGTGGGTCTGACCAGGCCACAATAAAACAAGCGGCACTGTGTCAAAAGCACCTCCTAATTCAGACGTTAAGCCCGTCGTAAATCGCCCGCAAGTCATAGTCAGCGCTGCGCCAGCTGCTGCAAAGACCAAAATTATTCCAAACGATACAACACAAAAAACTAGAGGTTTTGAGCGCCATGCTCAGATCCGTTAACCACAATCCGGTTGAAATGGGATCGGTATTTAAGAGACGAACTGGTTTGATACACTTGCCCTTAAGCGGCTAAAGATACTGCACGTCTCTTGTCGCGGGCGGCCGCCCAGAGTGGGACAGTGAAGTGCGCTCAAAAAATACGGGCATGACTGCGATGTGTGAAGCAGTTATGCGACCGCTGTCAACAATTCGAGCCGCTCAGCCAACGGGCATAGAGATGGAAAGCGAAGAATAGCTTTTTCGACACGGTGACCGCCTATGATCGAGGTTCAGGACAAGTTTAGTTGAGCCTGTAACTCGAGCCTGTTTGCATTTCGGTACCGAGATCTCTACACACGACGGAGAGGAACCTTTAGCGTAGATAAAGGTATTAGGCACTCAGTGATCAGAGTATAGATTGAGAGGACTGGCCTGGAAAATTAGGTATCAATTTGAGGAATTCCATATGAAACTAAAAACACATTATTGATCTTCTCCTGTAATCTGAGGGTACGCTTGAATTAGCACCCACCAAAAAAATTATCAGTCCGAGAAAGAGCGAATGAAAATTCTTCGATTTAAATTCACCAATATTCAAGAATACTCACATTGACAAGGTGCGCTGAGACAATTTACAAGTTGTGGCACTTCTCTTATAGATTAAGTTGGTGCTATTATACATAAGGCTGCGAAGTTGCTGTGCCCCTCTCACCAGTTTATGAAATATTGCTATATTCATTGGAGTCTGCAATCGGTGGCCTGATAAAACCAGGATGTTGTTACCCCACTGAGCAATGGAGACACCAGGTGAAATTAGCCCCGTACCTGATAATTCGAAGAGTAAGCTAAATAAGAGAAGGAAAATGTAATTTGTAGTAAAGAGTACCCGAATGGGAAAGGTACCCGAAGGCTAACGTATATAGTGGTGGAGAGAAAAAGACCTTGACTTGCCTAAAAAGATAGCTAATTAAGAGCAAAAAAGGTACCACTCAGACAAAGCAGTACGCCAAGGCAAGGGAAAGTATCTGCCATCGGAGCGAGAGGCTTCACTGGTTTGACAGGCAGCGCCACCCCGGGATATGAAATAATGGTGATCTGCTCTTTGGAACAGTACAGGTACGATTTCTTTCTCAGATTAAGCTATGTTGCCCCGATAAATACTTTGGGAGCTTGTCATCGGGGTATATTTGAGAGGTGTTAATGTGCTGTAACTGCCTTTCATTTTTTATCACCCGATAGCACGCGTATCGTCCTCGATATAATCTTGGATTTTGAGTGTTGGAGAATTGTGAGATAAAGTGGTGTTAAGATTTAATGCTAATAGGAAATTGCAGTGGGGCTTAGGTCATGATTATCATTAATTTTTTTGAAGTGCCGATTCGAGCTGCTTCGTACGGAGGGTTTGCTATCCTTCCGATGTTGGATTCGGGTTTTTTTTAGGGCGAGAGAAGCGGATTAGTTCGTTTTGAAGCAGAGCACACCACGAGCGAGGAAATTTAAATAATGTGTTTGGATTTATTTGTGATAGCAGCGCAAGGCTTCTTAATGTGTTTTACATTAGAGCGTTCCAGGAATCAGTGGAATGAAGTGGTTGTGTCTTCGTTGCTACAAGATGATCTCTAGTCAGGAGACCTAGTTTCCCACTCATTCCATTGAATGAGTGAGTTCCAGCAAACAGTTAGACAGTATTAGTGTTATGTTTGTGGCGAGACAGCCGGCATTCAGACGAGCAACGTTTGCCCCCATGAGCAGAGAGACCAGGGGATAGCGAGGAAAGCGTCGAAGAGAGTTGGCACTAGGAATGAAAAAAGAAGAAACACACGTTGGGCGGATTAGTGTCTAGGATATGGAACAGGAAGCCAATCGTAAACTCAGTTAATAAATGTTGTTAGTTGTTGTGCCTTCAGGAACCAGTGTCGACGCCCTATAACACACCATTCATCTGGGGAGTGCAAAGCTAAACAGACATAGTGTATAAACTGGACCCTTCAACAACGGGCGCGAGACACAGATCAGGTAGGAATGTGCTACACCATCAATCCATCCAAGTACGTCACGATAGCACGGCCCGACACAGAGAGGAAACATAAGTAGATTCTGTCCGTTCCTTTAATTGATCAAGCATCGAGCGCCCTCAACCAACAGCATTCACATCTGGCCGAAAGCCGCAAGTACGAGAGAGAAAGTCAGTTGCTCCTCATAGTGCTATTCATATCCAGCCAAATTATAAAATCAAGGAGCAAAAAAGAGATTCATATACCTTACAGTACCCTAGTTGTCCAACCTCTAAGACATAAAAACATCAATTTCGACACCAATGAAAAAGGGAAGAACGAAGTTCCAAGCGACAATTGAAGAAGATAATATAGCCTGACTACGAAGACCATGGCCAGGCCAAGCTCCAACTTAAACAAACTAAATATGGAAACCTGCGGACTTGAAATCTCTGTGCGTTCGGGAAACACACTTTGTGCCCCTAAATTTCGCCGCCAATTTGACATAATAATTTCACCAGCCCCTTCTAAATTAGATCCATTAAATGTTTGGGTGACTGGATGATCATCAGCCTACAAATCCATGTCCGAGCTATTGAGATGAAGACCCTGAAACTTTGACCGGCTCACCAGTATTTGCAACGGGAAGCGCTTGCGGGATTGCGTTAAATGAAAATAGGAGGTCTGCGCTCATACAAGCTTGTTGTACTCCCCCCAACAATCTTGTTAACGATTTGTTTGCATCCACCCCCAGACAGATGCTAGGGATGATATATGGGATGGGATTGTTAGCAGGGCAATTCCAGGAAGCGACGATACGCCTGCCGAATGTCCGGCTATTGCCAGTCGCCTGTTGGAATATATGGACGAATGTCAAAGGAACATGAGAATATGATGATGTAGCTGGAATAATAAGGAATGACGGGAAGTTCCTCGTCATAGCAGTGACAAGGCTCCCTTCAAGAAGTCGGATGCGAACCACCTAGAAAGCAAGAGTTGCATTGCGGTTAATATCTTTACCAGCGAAACGCACAGCAGATACCAAGGGAATGCGGCTAATTGTTGTCAGAGACGATGCCCTATTTGTCGTTTTGGATGCAAAATTTATCCACGTGAATCAAAGCCAAGCAAGGATAACTATTATACAAGGAATGTGGCCGAAAATTGCTCCCTAGATGCGCATCAATTTGGCTTGCATTTCAAATCGTATATCAATCTACAACATTTATGGAACATAAATTAGCGAACCCGTGGCAATTGTAAACAGCCCTGGGAAATTCCCACTTTTATTGTTCACACTTTTGAGTCCGAGACGTCTCGTTTTAGTGATTGCGGCCATAAGCTCTCCCCCGCCCCCCTCCCTCCTTGAATACTTAGACCGAGCCATTATTGTTGTTATGTTTGAGAGTGCCCGCCCCCGACTTGAAAAACGAAAAAAATAAGGTTTTGTGCTTTTGTTGTCTTTTCGCAGATGATTTCTAAACACAGAAGTTGAAGCCCTAAAATTTGTTTAAATATGAAAGGCTGGCGACTGAATTAGTGGCCTGAATGAAGCACATTCACCATCGCGTACATTTTAAGTAAGAGTCATGCCTGTAGGGATCATCTAGTAGATGAACCCAGCGGAATCATATGAGGAACCTGCGTTAAGAGTACAATAAAATTGAGCATCTTAACCGTGTGACTGCCCAGAGATCCACTACAAAATACAAATTTTAATTATCTCCAGTTGAGCCCCAGTGAGACATACAAACGAAATGTGTTTCCACGGCCTTGAGAGTCTACACCAGACCAACTACAAACAAAGACAATGTCTTGACACAGACGCTACGACACATAATTAAATATTCACCACAACAGCCATCACAGGAACCCACTGTGTGAGAAGACAAGCTCTTTCTCTCCCCTGCTTCCCGGCCATTGACCGTATCCCCGCCGTAGCGCCCACTAAGAGATCTCCCGATAAATATGATGAGACACAAGAACCTTGCCCCAGGCAACGAGCTGGCGGAATGATGAGCTCCCCATACGGCCATTTTAGGAAGGCGGCGGCGGATTTAATGGGCCACGCCCTCTCCGGTCTTGCAAATGTCCGAATCGGTTGGAAACCCCAAGGGAAGTGCGTGAAGTCCCACGGAACCAGCATGAAGCCGCCCCCCGCCGGCGCCGTGAATGGTACTGTCACCGGTCCGGGTTGTTCCAATCCCGGACACGTTTAATTTATGTCTGCAAATAGCGGCTGATAATCGGGGCGGAGACCAACGCGGTGTCAGTAGCTGATTGCGAGCGAAAGCCCTCCGGAGCCCGGGTATTCCTCTTCTATGTGTCTCCTCTTTTGTTTGCTTTTGATGTACCGCCGTACGAGCATCCCGATGTCACAGATCCACCGGACCCTGCGAGCTGCGATTGACCTGGAGCTCGCCAAGCCCCCAGGGAGGGAGTCGCAGCAGCGAAGTCACCAATGACTCTACCATGCCTCCTCCGAGGCCGGACCCCCCGACGATGGTGCGTCGAGATCCGCAGCTACAGCAGACTCCGGCCGTCTCCCGAGCCCCCCCCCCCCCCCCCCCTGGGCTCGTTCAGAGACTGCGAGGCCCGCTCCACGGTGCTAGCGCCCCCCACTCAACGCCAGAACCCGCGAAGACACCCTGACAGGGAAAAAAGTCGAGGTCTCCGCGACAGGGAAGAGATTGTAAAAAGGTTTTCCCCTCCCCCCCCCGCCCCCCCCCCCCTGCCCCCCCCAGCCCGCCCCCACTCCCCCCGGCCCACCCTCGTGCCCCCCCCCCCCTCCAGCCCCACCCGCCGCCCCCCACAATTCCTAAACATTATTAAAAAACTATAAAAGACTACCATAATTTCTACTTACATTTCAGTTTTTGGTATGCATAATGTAATATACAAACACACAAGACAACAGGCTCTGTAGGGGCCACTGCACACGGGTGAGGAGCCCCGCCCCGCACATAAAAAAAAAAGATGATTGACACATTCTAAGCTTTGCATCTAGTGTGCGCGAAGGATTGCCATTATAAAGCAGGTACAAAAGAGGCCTTTTGTTCGATGGAGATAGAAGCGGACGAATGAAGAGTACATCTCCCCCAAGGTTCGTTAGCCCGTAGTTATCAGTGCGAAGTAGCGACTGCTCGATACTTTTGTGTCCCCAGGTTCGTCAAGGAACTTTATACCTTTACTATGGATCAAGCGCAGCCGCCGATGAATATTTCACAAGAGTTGACACTCCCTGGGGAGGGATGGGACCGTCATAATCTCGAGGGATAAGACACGATCCTTGCACACCCATCCCCACACGGTCTTAGACCATTCACAATGGCGTTTAGAAGGATGATGGAGAGGATCTTATAGAACTATGAATAATATAAGAGTGTGACAAGCCATATCCCAGTTAAAATTGTTCCAACTGTTGCCGGCGAGCTCCAGACAGGAGATAGTTTACGGAATAAAGGCAGGATGTGCTATTTGAGGCCATTCCATGCTTGAAACCGTGACGCCATCGACAGAACCACACACATGCCACGCCACATGCACGCCAGAGCATCGACTACGCACACAAACACACACACTCACACAACACACACACACACACACACAACACACAAACACGACACACACACACAACACACCACATCACACACACACACACAGCACCACACACAACACCAGGAATACTCACCACACCATACCCCTAACAATAATATTACCGATACCACACACACACACACGATACATCTAGAAAGCGGAGGGGCAGGGAAAGCGGTCTAATGAGGAGAGACGAGCGCTCGTACTGTGCGATGAAACTAGAGGGGAAAAGACTGCCACTAGCAATCGCGTAAGTCCTAAGAGAGCGCGGAGGGGGGGGGTGAGACGGGGAAAGAGAGGGAGAGCAAGGTGACGGGGGGGGAGAAGCCGAGATAAGATGGGGGAGGGAAGGGATGGAGAAGTTGCAGGGAGATGAAGGGGGGGCCCCCCCCCGAGAAGGGGGAGAAGCACGCGATGAGACCCTTTTAAGAAGTATAATAAGGTTTAAGCGCGGCATGGTACTCCGGACCATGTCGGCTTTGTCCGCGCTCTGAAAGACCTCCAGGAGGAGCCAATCGCAAAAATGACCACCCCCCCAACTTCCGCCCGGTCAGCCGCGAAGGAGCTAGCTGAGAGTGTGCATAATCGGCGCCTGACCGCCTCACTGTAATGGCTTGTGAATGTAATTGTAGCGACCCATTCCCTGCCAGATAAGCAGACCGAGTAAATAAGCAATCATGCCGCACCCAGGAATTACCTTGCGCGGAAAATGATCTGCCAAGCTATGCCGACGAGTACTGCTCGGGAGCACTTCCCCTTGAGTATGAGAGGAGAGTCCTCCAACGAACCTCCTAGAGGGAAAGAACCTTCTCCCTACGGACCACGGTGCTTCGACAATTCCAGCACTGCAAGTTTGCAAGCGGCGAAGGATACAATCTTATAAACTTGCCAGATTAGACACCACAGTACCCAAGGTAATCGGCGACAAGGCCTTAAGTATTAGCAGCTGGCACACACAGGTACGGCACACATTTAGTCGAGAACTGCTGTATTATAGCACTCAGAGACACGTCGGAGGTGGTCTCGAACCTGATTATGGGTACTTATAGTACATGAGTTTGTACATTTCCGCCATGACCGCACACCTTCTATTCACACGGAGTGACTATGGTCTCTTTTTTCTGTAGCACTCACAATATCTCTCCAATAGACGGAACAGGTTTGTAGCAGTTAAATGGCTTCAGTAAAATTGGGAATACTCGTCCCTGACGTGTGTAGCGTGGAGGATGGCTGTTAATGATATCGGGGATCGCTGGTCAGCCCGCAGACTCAGGCGCCTTTCACGCCCTGCGCATCCTTAACTCTCTAAAGCTACGCTCATGCCCGTAGCAGAGTATGCCCCATTCCAGTCCATGCGTCTACTTGCCATTCATTGTGGACGTAATCTATACTTACCCTCTCAACCCCATTATGCTGTCTTGTCCCCATTAACACCCTGACATCTCTTTACTAATCAAGAATACTGTCAATCTCTGCGCCCTTACCATGATATTCCCGAACGAAAATGGCCATTCACAAGCCCTGCAGGATACCATTGGCAATTCAACAGATTCACCATCCTTGACCTAGCAAGAAATTCCTCCTTATATGCATTTCTATGCGTAAGGATTGAGCACTCGGAGTACTGTACAGAGATAGTTCCGATGAACACGAGAAATGGTACTGCGCACTTTACCACGCTTACAGGGCGGACTTCTCAGGTCCCGATTCTTACCAGTTTATGCCGGTATTAAGCATCCCCCAGTCCTCAGCTCCTATCAGTGATGGAATCTTGTGATATCAACTTACTGCCCAATGTGGGTATAACATTATTTACATATTCGAATCTTCAATTCTATAAGATAGTGTTCAGCCCCTTTTTTTTTTTTACAAAAGCCATCATGGGTTTTGCGTTTTTCAGGAGTGCTGTATCTAGATGCGTATCTGGGAGGCACTGTGGTCGCCCGCCAGTAGAGCCTTGCCTGCTGTACATATAGCCAGAGACCCGAGCTAGATTTCTAGGCTATGCTTGACTTAGGCTGCTATGGTCGACGTATTGTACGTTCTCCATGTGCACTGCCGTGTGTGAGTTTCTCCCGGGAGCTCCTGAAGGTTTCCTACCACACTCACAAATGACCACCCACTCCATGCTACCTATGCTGAGCATCAATGCCCTATCTAATGTTCATCCTCAGTTTACCGCAGTAATTCCATATCCGCCCTATATCTTTGCTCATTCAAGTAACTGTCCACATGATAACTCTTAAAGCCTGTACTGTTACTGCCTGAAAACCCATACATTCTCCCCACCGTGGTGTGTTCATTTATGATACCAATTTCACTAGACCTGTGAAAGCCGTTACTCTAGTAGATCCATCTACTTTGGAACACCCCAAACTGGCAAAAAGACCTACTGGCTATAGTTAGACCCTATTACTATGCAAAAGATCTGTGTATCGTACTATAGCGCGGTAGATTACCTTATAGGGCTATCAACTAGACATATGTTGCCACCAAAAGACTGGCTAATACACAGCGGTTGAGATATTTTAATCTTAATCTTTAGAACACTGTTGAATAAGAAAAACAAAATCTTAAGTTGCCATAAAAACATGATTGCTAAGTAACTCCTCATTATTTTTACTATTTCAAATTATCAACACCCAAACTAAATGATATAAAACTCATGCATTTGGTACTCAGATATGAATAGGATGACAGCATGGAGACAGTATGAATGAATTGAGCCAGATTCACTCCTGTGGTCGCGTGCGACCGGAGTGTTCTCGGAGTCCCTCCTTCTTGCGCCATCGTTGCCTCCCCATAGGTGTGGCACGATGCCCACTAAGTCTCGAGGCGGCCCCTTCCAACCTCTTAATTTTTCCTTCCAATCTTCCTTTAAAGCAAGTCTTTGTTCATAACTCTTAGGCTCCCACAATTATGTAAGATCAATCATTACAGGTGTCACGCCATCCAAGACTAGAGGAATAAACAAACACATACTGCATTCCTTATCAGGACGCCTAGAGAGTTCATCTATTATGTTGCCCTAGCTTCATATTTCATCTATCCTCACACAGTCATTCCTAGCAAAATGGCCATTCCCACACACCTTGACTCGTCTCAAGCGTCACATTACATGGCACAGACGCTTACGCTATACTCCCATCAGATGAACACCATTTTACAGCCTGCTTCTTTGCTTATTACTTTAGGATCCCCGCATTTCATAGAACATAGAAATAGGTTGCAGGAGTAGGCATTCGAACGCCCTTCGAGCCCTGCACCGACAGTCAATTATGAAGCACTGTGACATGATCATCCAACTCGTATCCCGTACCACTGCCTTCTCTTCCCATACCCACTGAACTCCCTTAGCCACAAGGGCCACATTCTAACGCCCTCTTAAATCATAGAACCAAGCAACTCGGCACGCAACTACCCTCCACACTGTAGGCAGAGCGTTCCTAGAGATTCACCTACTCTCTGTGTAATGTGAAAAAAGTCATTCTCATCTAAAGTTTTAAAGGAATATCCCAACGCTGATCCTTAGATTGTAACCATTGTCCGTGGACCTTCCCCAACACGGCGAACAATATCGTCATGCCTTCGTAGCCTGCTCCAAACCCTTTTTCCAGAAAAATTTGCTCTCTGTTGCTACTCTCTCTAGCTAGTTTGAATTCACTCCCACCGGCAGAAAGACGTGTCTCCGCCGCTAACATATCCCCCTCCCACCCTCCCCCCGCTGAGGAATACCATTGAACGTATAGCCATTGCGCGAGCATATTTCATCATACCGCAGCATAAGTAAATATCTGACAGTCACATGACCATATGAAATTTTTTACAGATAACATAGCCATTGAAAATAAGTAGTTAACGGTTCTATATTAAGAGTACCTCTGAAAGCATCTATTCTCTCTCATCTTTTGACTTATATATACAGGTTCTTACCCTGCTTGCCCATGCCTCTATAATTTGTCAGTCTTACTGTGTCTCCTCCACAGTTGTCTCTAGCTAACGTAGCTATACGCCTAAAGCCTTGTCGGGTACTACGGGACATCACGTCTCGGCCGTACACTACCTAACACCTCACCATCATTTATTGATTGATTTATTGAAAGATAGAATAGAAACAGGCCAGCCAGCCCACAGCTACACACTGAAAATTGACATCAATGTTCATGATAGTTCTTTGTAAACTCCACTTCTCACTCCACTCACCAACCCACCTTGGCCCCTTTTTTTTTTTTTTTTTTTTTCTTGGGCGCGCAACATTCACGTGAAGCGCCGATGTTACCTACAATCACCCGACCCCATGCCTTGCAGGATCCGTGCAGAGAGCGACACAAGTGCTCCGAGAGACATCCCAAAGGCAGAATCTATATTGTGTGATCAAAAGTTGAGAACATGCAAATTCGGTTGTCTAACTACAGACCACTCCATAGTCAGGCAGATTGCAAGCCCAGAGATTTTCAGCTGTTGGAAGCAGCAACTCTACATTGACCACCCATTCTTTACTCCAGGTATAAATGACCCAGCCTATTAAACCAGCGCCCTTGTAGGAGCACAAGATCCCTGAAATACCCGATGGTACACAGAAGGACCAGGCACAGGGGGGCTTCAGACGCCACACGAGTGGCTCGCCTTGACAATGCTAGGAGAACCGGGGTGTTCGATACTGGAACTAACGGTCGATGTCAGGCTACCTGCCTAGCTCTTCACACCATGTATGGTGGTCCAGGTATGTGGGGCGCGGTTATTACTCCGGAGTTTCCCTCCCAAGACGAACTCCCGGAGAAGCAACGGGGTATTGAATGAGTAGGTTATTGGACTCGTCGCGTGAAAATTGCTAATTATTACTTACGAGTCAAGATGAGCAGGCGCTTCCCGTGAATAACCACGTTCTAGACAAGCAATGAAGCGGCAGCTCAAGCTCCAGCCCAATAGCCGCAGCCAACCAGCCGTCGACCCCAACAGAGGGTGAGTCAGGCCCACCGTTATGGCAGGTGAAAGAAGCGGACAGTCAGGCTAAGCTGCACGTCGGCCCCTGTATTACTTTCACAGGCGAGCCTTCGGATGTCCGGCAGGTAGGAAGAAAGCTCGCAACACGACAGACCTGTCCCCGGCCCGCGACTCCGACCGAGACAGGAGCGTGTTCCATACTGGGCGGAGACGGGGCGCGGGGAGGATAGGTGGTAGATTCAACGCTGAGGCCCAGACCTACGTCCTCGGTGCAGGATATCCCCTCGTAGTCCTTCTTAGGCCACTTACCCCGGAACCACGCGGCCCTAGTAGCACCCACGACGTCCGGTTGGTGGCCGGCTTTCCCCATCCTCCCTAAACCCCACCGACTTCGGAGGGGAAGTCTCTCCACCACAGTGCGGGCGCTGCGAGCAGCACGCCACGCTAGACTCCACGGGCCGCGGACTCCGTTCGGCTCTCAACTGCGCCTACAGACGTGCTATTCCCCACCTCGCGTGCGCCCCCCCCGTAGTTTTTTTCTCATCAGCACCGCCGGGCAGCAACAAACGGCGGAGGATAATCGCTTAGGGGGAGCTGGTCCGACCCAGACACGTGCCTGAACAAGAAGCCCGCAGCGACAAACCGACAGAGAACTCTGTCGTGCATGAGCAACTGGCACTGCCAAGAGCCTGTTTTTTTTTGAGACATATAATGCATTTTTTTTTCTGAGCAGTGGGCTGCAGATGTAAAGCCAAGGGAAGAGGCATCCGGCCCTTGGTCTGACAGACAGATGCCGACTTATCGCGCACGGGAAGACGTCTCTCCACCCAGCGCGATGCAACCGTCGAACCGCCGGGAGTGATGAAGTCCGACTGAGCCCACAATGGTTTTATCCTCGTGCCATGGACAAATAACGGAGATAAGACCACAACCTTCGTAAACAGTCATATGACACTGCCATAAAGTCCTACATCTGCGGGGTTGTGCATACCCCAGCCACTGAGACAGACACACTGCTACTCTTGGACCCAAAACCTCACAAGCATATGGATGAAGCGACATGCAAGAGGTTAAGTTTTACAAAACTTATCGCCTCAGAGGGCAGGGCCGGGAAACAGTAATTCTCCGCAAGCAGCACCCCATCGGGCGTCCATCAGTTAACGTCACTATCATATGGAATGATGAAAGCTCGGGCACGTGCCGCATTCTATCACCGAAAGTTTCTTTAGACCAGCGGACCCACAGAGCGGACAACAAATGGAAAATGCTGCCACCCCCAACGTCACCGCCACGTCAGACGACGCTGCAACACTTGTTGGGGACCGGCAGGAACAGAAGAATACCCATAACCAAATGGCAGGTAGGTGGAGTGCTGTGTGTCCACCAGATATATAGAGTAAATACTAACACATGGGAGATCTATCAAGAAGGGTGATCAGTATATACTCAATGGCATATAAGAATACAACTACAATTCGCTACAGTATTAACAAATGCCCCCAGCGTCCAACATTCACCCCAGAGCGGTTATTTTTTCCCGGCCTCTCGGTAAAGTAAACAAGAGGCGACATAGCCTGAGAAATGCGGTGAGAACTTAAATTACACACCCGGGTATCATGGAAAACCTGAACCCCATGGCAATTCGTAATCATAATATTATCCACTAAACCCAAATCGATGGCTGGATGGCGCATCATTCCGGGACGTAATCTTCACTACACTGAGGTTGTTAAGTATGTACAGTTCAAAAGGAATCGGTTTGTTACTGCCCAACAACTAAATTCCCAAGGATACATCACTGGCAATCATTCAGCGTAACGCTGTTTCCTATTTAGTAGCCGTTCACAAGGCATCATCGCAAGAATACGCTGAAAGTATACCTGGAGGAAGACCAGCGGCCCTAGAGCCTTATGCCAGCTTACCACAGCTGTTACTCCATGGTTCATCCATCAGACCCTAAGTGTTTTGTCGCCAAGACACTCTAAAACCACCTATCGAGGCAATTATCTCGCGACAGACATTAAAAAATGTTGTCATGACAAATGAGCGGGAGGATACTCCTGTAAATGCAAGTATGACCAAGACATGAATTTGCACTATGATATCTGGTCAGCATACCAACCAGTTATTCGAAAACCCTAGAGCGGTTACCTTACAGCCAGAAAATCTAAGTTGAAGCCATCCTCCGATAATGAGACTTCTTGGGCCTTCACGATTCATTCAGTCTAACGTGACTGTAACCGTGCCAAACTGAACCACATAGTTGAATTGGCACAATCATGCAACAATTTAATGCGGCAACAAATACCAACTACTCGACAAGTAACAGTAGTAATTGCGGAAAAATGGTAATAGCAGACCCTTTCCCGGACCTACATAATTCGGACCTTGCTCCTACCAAAAACGACATTACAGGTCATTATGATCGTTTCATGAAGTAACCCACTGAAGTAATATCAGAACTAGAGAGGTGGGAAAAAAAGTTTGACATAGTTTCAGCCTATTATCATCACTAACCCTACGTCAGTTACCCAAACAGATGCCAGTGCTCAAGGCTGGGGAGCAACTAACTCTATATACAATACAATACAATACAATACAATACAAATTTATTGTCATTTGAGCCCCAGTGAGACTCAAACGAAATTTTGTTTCCACAGCCATACAAACAAAGACAATGTCCTACAGACATACACACAAATTAAATTCACCACAAAACATCCATCACAGTAAACCCTAAGTGCCTGATAGGAAGGCGACAAAGTCTTTTATCTCCCCTGCTCTCAATTTCCTCCTAGATGTCCAAGCCCCAGGTGGGGTGATGAAAGTCCTAACGTCATTTTACCGGAGCCGGGCCATTTTAGCGCGCCCGCGGAGCGATTACTTCGGCCCCGCTCCGGTAGATCATGAAAGTAACAAGGTAATGGAACCCCCACGGGCATTTGAGTTGATGAGTCCCGGCCATGTGCAAGCCGAAGCCATTTGACGTTAGTGGTGATGCTACGCCTGTACGGTCCCGGTCCGGAGCGTTGTTCCAACCCCGCGATACGGGCTTGATTGGAGAGAAGTAGCGGCGTTGCTGGTGCGAGCGCCTCCGGCGGAAAACCAAAGCGGTCTCTCTCCACCTGGACCCGCGAGGCTCCCCGATGTCGTGTCCAGGTTCACCAGGAAACGCTGGCGGAGTTGTTAGCTGAGCCCTCCGAGCCCAAGGAGTCGCGTTGCTAGACAGCGAGTCACCGCCCAGCTCCCCACGCCCTCCGAGAAGCGTTGTTCCTGCCAGCCCACAAAGATGGTGAGTGTCCGCTATTCTGCCGCCGCAGTCTCCGAGCCCCGCGGGTCATTCAGGTTGGAGGTGTCCGCCGCCTCCACGGCTGCTAAGGCCGCCACCAACGACCAACGGAGACCCAACAGGGAAAAAGGTCGGAAGTCTCCCGGACTAGCGGAAGAGATTTATAAACAGTTTACCCAGTTCCCCTCCCCCCCATACGGAGCCCCCAACATCGCTACACATTTAAAAACACTATTAAAAAAACACCAAACACTACATTTAACTAGACAAAAAATTTAAAAAAAGACAGACAGGCTGTAGGGGCCGCTGCAACGGGTGAGTCGCCGCCGCCAACATCCAGCACAAGTAGTGGATGGACTAACCCAGAATCATCGTTACCACTTACACTGGGCATTAATTATCTAGAGATGTTGGGTGACTTTTATGGTTTAAAAGCATATGCATAAATATGCATCACTTGCATGTATGGTTATAAATAGACTATACTATGGTGGTGGCCTACATTAACCATATGGGCGGCATAAAGTCGGTATCATGCGACAAGTTGGTCACACACAATTTAGGCAATAGTGTGTAGCAGAAGAAATATTAGCATATCAGTAATTTTACTACCAGGCCAAGCTTAAATACACATGGGCTGCAGATACCAGGTCACGTAACAAAGTTTAATGACAACATCGAATGGATTCGTAAAACCTCAAAATAAAATTTCACAAAAGTTATCAAGCAAGATATGGCACGCCAGATATCGATTTATTTGCATGCGCAGGCTGAATCACCAGGCGCGGACATAGTATGTAGCAAGCTGCGGAACCAGACCCTGAGGCCAGCAGCGGTTTAGATGCGTTCGCGCTGGATTGGGGAAATTCTATCTTGCTATGCATTTCCGCACTTCTGCCTTCTCATCAGATCGTCGGATGACGCCCGCCACAATACAAAATGAACTCTGCTGGCAGGTATTTTGATAGTACCCAACTGAGCCTACACAGCCATGGTTCCCAATACTCCATGACATGTTGCAGAAACTGGATTGCACAACCTCCGCATGGTACCCTCCCAGTGACCCAGAGTGACCCAGAGTTGTTAACACCCCAGTGTCGGGCACAAGCCACCACAGTGCCCATGAAAAAAAATCAAACCTCTTGCGGTTGCCAGATTCTCGCACAAACCACTTCTGGGACTGCAGGATAATCATACACAAACCATCAACACCATGTCAGCATCCCTCCGAACATCCACTAAAAAAACAGCACTTGTCAGCCATCAAAAAATGGCGTGAGAGAGAGTACTGCTTACGAGATGACAGGGAGGACACAACGCTACTCAAGCCGATACAGTACCAACGTACTGGAATTCCTGGCGAAAACTTCACCACGATGTGAAGGACTCAGACTGCAGAGCCCTCAACACTGCTAGAATTAGCCCATGCCCTAGTCTATTAAAAGCCCAAGCTCCAGGACAACAGGCCATGGATGGTCCCACAGATCACTGGTGGATCAAACTAATGAAGGAGTATTTACAACTCTAACCCCCTAAGACAAGAGCTACACCCATATATGGGATTGTCAGTCAGTGTGGCGCCTGAAATACCTCAGGGGCATACAGCCACCAGCACGATCCCTCAACCTAGACGAACCATCTATGCTCAAAACATGTCATGTTGATGGCAACGTGTAGCATGCACAGAAGGAGTCCAGTCACTACACCTATTGCTGACTGGGCACACACCATTGCTCACAGCTCCAGCACAGATCTCATGCCATTAATCCTAGAGGAATGAATCAAACAAGAGCAGACCAGGAACACCTAATCCAGTACGTGGAATTCCGGGGCTTACCTGCCAGAAACACGGGATATGTGCCATGACCCTATGATCCTACATAGACACAACCAAACATCAATTGAGGAGAGGAGATGAAAGCCTCGTCAGGGTCAGCTCATAAAAAAACCTTCATGGTTGGGGTGAGGCAGCATTTCGAGATGGACTCAAGCACAGGTGCCGAAAAGCTGCTGGGATACAAACTAACATGCTACAAATTTCATTACCACCAGGGCAGACATCCACGTCGATCGGCCCCTAAAGAACTGTGCCTATACAAACCCAACACCTGCCTACAGCTAAAACAATCTGTATTTTGGGGGCACTTTTTTTCTTTTTCTGGACAGCAGGATTTGGTGGCGGGGGGGAAAGACCGGTTCAGAAATTTTATAATAAGCCGTTGGCAAAACCTGTTTTCTTTGCCCAGGAAAAAGATTACCAGACAGACTGCAAATATTTAATTTAAGCCCAGGGGAGCCCATTTAATTTCCCCCCCCTTTTGTTGTTATTTAAAAAAAATACCATTGTGTTTGTTCTACAAACAGATCATTGTGTGGTTACGCATAACATACTTCCTCCATCAAAGACTATCGGCACCAGTGATGTAGTCATAACTGTTACACACGGTTTGAAATCACAGGAGCTTTGAAATCTTCACGGACATCACATCCACGTGACTCCGAAGTTAACCTAAAATAGTAAGATTAAAACGACAAACTTACAGTTTGAAGTTTGATCTGTATTTTTATGAGAGAGTTACGATGAGGGATTACGTGCCCTCCGCTCCTGACCCCCCTCAATTAATATGGGTCAAAATCATAAACTGAAGTCTCGCCTTGTCTTTACTATGTTTACTTCAATAACTGTGTTTATCTCGTGATATCACAACACCGCTGCAACTTGAAGTCATAGCGCGGCATCGCGTGCCTGAAGGGTTAGTACGGTGCTGAACGGGTTCTTCACTAATCCACTAATCGTCACTCCTCATAAAATACAGATCAAACTTCAAACTGGTAAGTCTCTCTTGTAATTCGTACTAGTTTGCTTCCTATTGTGTAGGATAGATAGTACTAGTCGTCATGCGGTCGTGATCGACTGGGCGGAAGTGAAACTGCAGTAGGCGTCGAAAGACTGGTTTCCACGATCTTAACCTAAATAAAAATGAATTTACTAAAGGAGTTGCGCCAAACTGCTTTACATTGAGACTGCTTTGAATGCCAAAGACAAAATCCAGTGCTATATCACTGTCTATGTTTCGTTTCATTGGGTTTAGATTAAGAGATATCAGCACTAGATACCCACCAGGATTATGCGGCTCAATGTGTTTCACGCCCAGACAGCCGATCTCCCCATACCACCAGCACTATCCCATATACTCGCGAACAATATTTACAACTTTACCAAGCCCAAAATCCTATTAGTCGTTCGACGTGTGCGGAGGAAACCGTGAGCACACCAGGAGCAAACCAAGCGCCGGCTTACGACGCTCGGCGGGGAACTTAACAAACTCCGTTACCGAAAGCCAATCGAATAGTCAGGAATCAAACTAGGATACTTGTCACGGTTCAAAACCTCTCCAAAAACCTTAGACTGCAAGTAAGTGCGACAGAACGTTATGCAGCGGACTAGTATGCAAAATTGTCACATCAGCCCAACGTCAGGCAGCTATGATAGGGAGAGGGAATATGGAATAATATAAATGAAAGTTTGGATCGCCGCGACCCTTCTCGAGTCGTGGAGGAGTCGGTGGAGAAAGCTTAAATACTAAGACGTGGCGAATAGAACAGCGGGTAAAGAGTGGAGTAAAGGTTGGCAAGTGATGGGGATAGTGGCAACAGGTGCGAGGAGGTTGATTGAACCTAATCTGGTGGATGTTTCTGGTAATGTCGACAATGGGAGACAAACGGGTTGTAAGATACGGAGGAGCAGGAGGGGCAGCTGGTTATGCGGTGAGTAGGTCATAGAGGGGAGGGGCGACAGAGGGGCAGGACTAATTAGAGAAAATGCTCGATGGCAAACCAGCAGGCCTAGCGCCACCATTTCTACTGGAGATGGATAGAAGCAAATAGGTGACGTTTAGGCGTTCGAGACACTTCTTCAGCACTGAGCAACCCAGGAGGGGAACCGGGAAACGGAGAGATATGCAAACATACATGCCGAACAAATAAATCGAAAGCCCTCTGGCAAGAAGGACAAATCTATAAACAACAACGATTATCAAGAGAAACGGGTGGAAGTCCACACTTGCGACCATTTGTTGGCTGTGGGGAAGGATATAATGGATATGAATAATACAAATGCCGTGTTGGGAAACTCAGCCAGGAGACGGCAAGTGAATACTAATATACGATTGGGCGAGGTGTGGAGAGATGGCGGAGGCGAGAGCGAGGGGATACCATAGCGCTTACTTGCAGTTCGAGGAAATCAGTACTCATACCACGGGTTCGCGAAGCTGCCCCATATCACAAAATATGAGTTGTCTTAGTTCCTCCAATTGCTTGACTTTGCACCCTGACAGCCCCTTCCCCACATTTGTGAACGAGACGCACCGAGCCCAGGACAGAAGCATCCGTATGAGAATGAGAAAGCGGGAGTAGTTAAAGTAGGTTGGCAAACCGCGCGAGATCACCCAAGGGCAGACTGATGCGGACGGTTGTTCAGCGAAATTGATCGCCCAAGCTTGCACTTTTGGTCTTAGCCGATAGATAGGAGTCCACACCGAGATCAGTGGATTTACAGTAGCTGAGGGGGAGGCAGTGACAAGTACACCTAAAGGGATGTTAGTTCTAGCTTTATTTCTAGTTTTGTTTAATTGTACAAAATACAGTTAGTGGAAACAGGCACTCTTTTGCTCCATTCCATTATTCTGAGAGGGAGGAGTGTTATCTCACCCCAGCAATGCACTGTGGAAATACTCCTCTAAGTTTCTTTTTTGTGAAATGCACTACCGAGCAGCATTACTTCTCCAAGTAATATTGCGTAAAACAAAACAATATAGGGTCACAATTATCATAGCTGTTTGTTACATCTGTTCCTGTGGACACAAATGTCTGCCTTCCTGCCCAGTTATTATGCCCTATCAGTATTAAGTTACACTAGATAGTCCATTGCCCTTTAAAAACAGATGCCTGAGAGGAAAAACACAGAAGAGAAGGATCTGCGCCTAAATTCGATTGAAAAAGAGAAACAAAAACTATTTTAGGTCAAAGTGGCCATGCCTTAGTTTACGTTTAGTTTAGCGATCACATGCAACAAGAGCCATCGAGACACCATTAAATCCGCCCAACGACAATGATACCCATTACACGCCAGCTAACTTTCCTGCCACAATATAGGACAATTCAGAAAAATTAATTAACTTACAAACTTCACCGCACGATCTTTAGTAGAGTGTGAGGCTGAATGCGAAACCAGCAGAAAACGGCAAGAGGAGTGAAAATCCACAAGTGAGTCACAAGTAGATGAACGCTTATTAAACTCTATACAGACAGCACCCCGATGGCTCAGGATCGAACAGGGGTCTAATGACGACACTGCAAGCTGGGAAAAATTATACCACTGCCCGCCCACGGTACTTCGACTGAGAGCGAAAATGTTTTTGAATCATATAAAGCCCCACTTTGCACAGATGCTCTGCAGCTATCTGATTATTGTTTCCGATATCTTTTTACATGCCAGTCGATACATTTATTTCAAAGCACACTGAACCACTGGGCGATCACCGGATGCAGGGAATGCTTAACTCTATTGACGCATCCATACTAATTAAAAAAGTTGCGCCTCACAGGCCACCTGAGAACCAGCTGTAAGAATCTAAATCCCGCGGCACACCACGGTGCTCTCTGTGGTGGAGTTTGCATGTTCGTCTTGTTATCACGAATAGCTTCACCTCGGGAGTGCCCTCCGTTTCACTCCCACACCTCCCAAGGGCATACAGGTTTGCTAGAAGTAATTGGCTGCAATCAAAAGGTAAATATGTCTCCTAGTAGTAGTTGATGTGCCTAGTGGTATGGGATGATCGACTGGTTCAGCGCGGGACCCAGTGCCGGCTATAGCGGCTTCTGTTTCCGTAGCGGTATCTCTAAAAGTCTAAAGGAAAGAGGACGATAAACAAAAAAGTAGTGTGGAATGGTGTAGATAGTTCGCTTTGGACTGGTGAGCCGGCGGAGGTTCTGTTTTTCAGGCTGTATCTCTCAAGTTACTAAAATCAAAATGAGACAGTGGGATAAACATGGATTAGTGTGAAAGTGTCATAGATGGTTTAGCACAAACTCATTAAGGCCAAGGGAATGTTTCTTCATTGTACGCTCCTAAAGTCTAAAATAATCAAAAGAGAGAATCTAGGATAAACAGAAATAGTTTAGCGAAACGGTGAGTCTGCGTGATACGATAATCGGGGCATGGGAATAGGTAGGCTGACGCGGCCTGTTTCCATGCTGTATCATTTGAATACAAATCAATGTTTACCATGGTGGATTTGGCGGGCATGTCCATATATTTATAAATGTAACCAAGTGTCACTGAATGAATAGTTAGTGTATGATTTCATTCAGCCCAGCTGGTGTTCGGAATAGGAACTGGTAAGACGAAGGCCATTTGGATGTGTAGCATGAAAAGAAACTTCTCATCCCAGCAATGTCATGAGGCTAAACATCATCAGATGTGAATTGATTATCAGTAACCTGCAGTGAACCTGGTTGGACGCGATCCTGTGAGAGAAGTAGAGACAGCACATGTTGAGTTTCAAACTCTCACAGATGGACAAGGAAAAAATCATATTACAATCTCACGTTTCAATGTGTATCATGTCCATGGTGGTTTAACTCTAAACAAAACAAGTCGGGCTTTCACGTAAACTACACAGAAAACACTTGCATATTAAGAAACACGGTTTTTCAGATACTCCAGCAGTGCAGCGGCCTCTAGTGTTAGATTACGGTCCTCCCACCTCCTCCAATGTCCCTCAGCTGCAGAGCCTCCCCCACACTCCTTTTTCCTAGTAAACAATCCCCCCTCGCCTCCCCCCCCCCCTGGACTGCCCAACGTGATCGATTGGTGCGCGAAGGCAGTACTATCCACTCGGTCTCACAGGCTGTTCCAGCAGACTCTGTTTGATCCTGTCTATGTTATCTAAGCCTGATAGTTTTCTCTTCTCACTATCTGTAAATCATTAAGCAGTGGTTGTGTAATGTGAACTTTAATGACTCGATGAAGCTATCCGGATGTGGAAACATTATTATTCTCCTGTCCTAAATCAGATGGTTAATGGGTCCTTTATATCATGTGTAACAAATTCTGTTTATGCCCCACAGGACGGCAAGATTAGTTTGGCCATATACAAAAAAGTAACAATAAGTACCATAGACATAGAAAAAGCCCACCTAAGTCCACATGAAGAATTTGCTAGGTTTTGGGTGCTCATTTTGCCTAGTCACAACTGCAGCTAGGCCATAATAGGTGAAAACAGGCCCTTCGGACCACCAAGTCCCAACAACGGAACACTGATCACCATGTAAACTATGCACATTGCGACATACTAGGCACACAATTTACAAATATTACTGAGGCCCATATAACCTGCAATACCGAATTAACATCTTTGGAGGTATGGGAGGAAACGGAGCACCGGAGGAAAAAACCATGGTCACAAGCAGAATGGCAAACTCATGTACAGACAGCCCCGTAGGCGGATCGAACCCAGGTCTGTCCACTGAAACAACTTACATCTGCGCCACTGTGCCGCCAATTTTGTTGGAGCCTGATAGATGCGTGGTGTGAGACAGGGGATATTACGCTTGTGGGGGAACATGGAACGAGCGGACAATATTTAAAACACAAGTGGTTGCGGCCAGGAGACCCCGATTACAATCTTGACTAAGGGTGCGTTAGTACATAGTTTTGTAGTCTCCTGTGACCACGTGGGATTCTCGTGTCCAGATTCTTCCCACTCTAAAGACGTGCATTATGTAGGTTCATATCTATCAATTGACACGCGTGGTAGAATGGGAAGGGGAGGAAAACATAGACACTGATGTGCATGGTGATCGGTGGTCGGTATGGACTTGGGGGGAGAAGGGAGTGTTTCCGCCCTGTGTCTCCCAAGTCTAGAAATCACTTTTTATCTTTTAAAATTACATTTACAATCCACCAGCTGTACCAGATTTTAGTCTGCTGAACACTTGCTTCAAAGCCTTAATTTAACGTCTTAAAATGTTCCTTAGTGAGAGCCAAAAGCTGCAATCAAGTTGCTTGCCAACCGTGTTTCACCAAAGCCATATTTATTGCTGGCAAAACGCCTAATTGCAAGATTTTGTCAGTTGCCACAATATTAATTACTAACGGGAGAAAAGATTCCTTATGGGGAAGGTGAGAGGATCCAGGGAAAACCGAAATATTTCTGACTTAGTCAACCCAACGGACTCCCCCACATTCACAGCAAGGGTGGCCACAAATCCCTACCAACTGTACCCCACGACAGGAGGGGGCAGGATGTGTACAGTGGACGAGCGGGACCAAGGAGAAGGGGTCTGTGGAGTTCTGTATGCATTCTGGGCGGGCACGGAAATCGCCCGCAAAACAGGGGGGGGACACAATTTCTTGGAGGGCGCGCACGCAATTTTGGGCCACCCACCGCGAGGCTTCGGACGTGGGCCCTGTGCGGTAACATCGGGAGCGGACCAGGTTGGTGACTAACTCCGGAAACCCAGGCAAAGCAGCTTCGTACAACCTATAAGCGTGGGCTTCAAAGCGGCCCGTTCGCAGGGGGCTTCAAACATAGGGCAGCGATCGCTCGATGCAGAAATTTGACCGCGGCCGGTGGCCGGGCGATGAAAAGACCCGCGACCGAGCTGCTTCAAGATCCGCTCCATGATCTTTGCTCCACGGAAGGTAGCACTCATACAATCACCGCGCTCTATCATCAGCCCACCCCCAGACTTCCGCCTATGATGGACACCTCTCCAGTGCGCGTGCTGTATAAGGCATGGTTCCCCCACCCCCCAAGCCTGATGACAGACGCCTCTTCGTCCATCGGAGAACGGATAATCAGTCCCACCCCACAGTTCTCGCGGGGGGGAAGACTGAGATTTGGAATAGTTTGTTTCACCAAGTGTTTAAAATACGCTTAACAAAAAC
>NW_026576718.1:477500-488329 GCF_028641065.1 Leucoraja erinaceus | reverse complement strand
GCCGCAAAGCGCGCGCCCACGCGCGCCCCCACCGCGCCACCCACGCGGCGCACCCACGCACGCGAGCCACTTCGAGCCCGTACAGTCAAAATCCGCTAATCTCGAAGCCAGGAGCCCCCACATCGCGCCAGCACCACGCGCTCCGCCACCTGCCCCGACGAGCTCAGCCCCACCCGTGGCGCCCACAATCGTCGGTCAGGCCACGGCGCGAGCGCCCCCACTCGCGCCCCCACTGCGCGCGCACACGCGATCCTGAAGTCCCTCCGCCCACAAACCGCTCGACCTCCCACTGCGCGCGCCCCCGCGCGCGGCCCATATCGCGCGTCCGACCCACGCGATCGCCCCTACGAGCGAGAAAATCGCGCGAACCCACTCGCTCGAGCCCCACTCCGCCCACCAACGCGCGCCCACTCGTCGGCCTCCACGTCGGGGCCCACTCTCTCGTACACCACCACGCTTCCTACCACTCGCTCAAACAGCTAGCCCCCCCACGCGTTCGCCACCAACTTCTCTCGACAGCCCATCGATCCACAGCTAGCTATCCCACTCTAACTCCCCACTCCTATCGACTAACACGCTCTAGCCCACACCTCTCCCCACGGCTCTGCTCCCCTTCACTCGTCTCCCACTCTCTCCACAAGCTCTATCACACGCGAGCAAGAACACTATGGACTCCACGCGGGCCCCCCACGCTTCTGACCACTCTCCTCCACAATATCTACCATACGATATATCAACGCCTCATATCCCATAATAGAGCCACCAACTTCGCTCTCCCCTCTCTTACCCTCTCTCTCTCACACTCTACCCCTCTCTTCACCCACGCTCTTCCCACCACTCTTTCCCCCATATAGCCCCCACACTCGGTCCCCCACTCGCTCCCAAAGCGCATCCCCCCCCCCCCCACTCTATCCCCCTTCCTCTCTCCCCCCTCGCCCCTCGCTCCTCCCCCAATCTCTCCCCCACTCTCTCTTCTCGCTCCTCCCCACTCTCTCTGTCCCTTTCACCGCCTGCCTCTCCTTCCTATTCATTCCTTTCTTCTCCCAGTCTCTCTCTTTGTCTGTCACTGACTTTACTGCCCTGCCTGCTTTTGTCTCTCTTGTGTTTGTAGTCTTGGACACAAGACTGTTTGATGTGGGGGTGATCCACTGTGTTTAACCCGTGTGCGGAGGGAACTTCACTCTGTCTCCAATCCCGGGAATGAGCTCAGTTTAGTTCATGTTTTAAGAAGGAACCGCAGATGCTGGAAAACTCGAAGGTAGACAAAAAAATGCTGGAGAAACTCAGCAGGTGAGGCAGCATCTACGGAGCGAAGGAAATAGGTGACGTTTCTTCAGATGTAGGAGGCAGGAAAAATAAAGGATGAGGTGGAGACAGTGGGAGAGCTGGGAAGGGGAGGGGAAGGAGGGAGAAAGCAGGGACTACCTGAAATTGGAGAAGTCAATTTCACCCAGATTCACTATTTTCGGGGTGAAAATGTTTTTCCTCATCTGTGAGAATGCAGGGTGACTTGGACAGGTTGGGTGAGTGGGCAGATGCACGGCAGATGCAGTTTAATGTGGGCAAATGTGAGGTTAACCACTTTGGTAGCAAGAACAGGAAGGCAGAGTATTATCAAAATGGCATCAAGTTGGGAAAAGGGGAAGTACAACGGGATCTGGGGGTCCTTGTTCATCAGTCACTGAAAGTAAGCATGCAGGTACAGCAGGCAGTGAAGAAAGCGAATGGCATGTTGGCCTTCATAACAAGAGGACTTGAGTATAGGAGCAAAGAGGTCCTTCTGCAGTTGTACAGGGCCCTAGTGAGACCACACCTGGAGTATTGTGTGCAGTTTTGGTCTCCTAATTTGAGGAAGGACATTCTTGCTATTGAGGGAGTGCAGTGTAGGTTCACCAGGTTAATTCCAGGGATGGCGGGACTGTCATATGCTGAGAGAATGGAGCGGCTGGGCTTGTACACTATGGAGTTTAGAAGGATGAGAGGGTATCTTATTGAAATATATAAGATTATTACGGGTTTGGACACGCTGGAGGCAAGAAACATGTTTCTGATGTTGGGGGAGTCCAGAACCAGGACCACAGTTTAAGAATAAGGAGTAAGCCATTTAGAACAGAGACGAGGAAACACTTTTTCACACAGAGAGTTGTGAGTGTGGAATTCTCTGCCTCAGAGGGTGGTGGAGGCTGGTTCTCTGGATACTTTCAAGAGAGAGCTAGGTAGGGCTCTTAAAGATAGCGGAGTCAAGGGATATGGCGAGAAGGCAGGAATTGAGGATGATCAGCCATGATCACATTGAATGGCGGTGCTGGCACGAAGGGCCGAATGGCCTACTCCTGCACCTATTGTCTATCGTCGATCATGTGGAGAAGCATCTCGGCCCGAAATGTTGCCTATTTCCTTCGCTCCATAGATGCTGCCGCACCCGCTGAGTTTCTCCAGCACTTTTGTCTACCATATGAGTACAGGCCCCAGTGCTCTAGTAACCAGTCTCTCCTCTCAAATCGCAGGTGGGCTGCGGAAGGGAGTCCCCTGGATGTGAATCGCCGCTGATGACAGCCAGCGGAACATTCTGGAATCGGCGATTGAGGTTGCTTCTGAGGGACGGAGTGGACTCTCTGCAGAAACCGACCGGCGTTGAGCTTGGAACTGCCAAGTTGGTGCCATCTCCTCAGCTGAAGTCTTGGTCCAAGTCCAACCTATAGTGGGCTGGTCGAAGCTTCAACAGCCCCAGCGCCTCTTTGTCTTTGGGGAGGGGAGGGGAGGGGGAGGGGGGGGTGTGTGTGGAGACCATGGTGCGTCAGGGTTTGGCTCCCACAATGGGAGACCTCTTCTGGCCCGTACCCTTGGTGCTGGCCGCTCTCCTGCTCACCGTCCACTCTGCACCCGAGGTGCCCGGGTTCCCGCCGGGCTTCCCGGACTTTGGCCGCAGCCAGTGCAAGACCATCCCCCACACCATGGCGCTGTGCCACGGGGTGGGCTACAGCCAGATGCGTTTGCCCAACCTCCTGGGCCACGACTCCATGAAGGAGGTGGTGCAGCAGGCAGCCTCCTGGGTCCCCCTGCTCAGCAAGCACTGCCACGCCGACACCCGCAAGTTCCTCTGCTCCCTCTTCGCCCCCGTCTGCCTGAGCGAGGTGCGCGAGGCCATTCGGCCCTGCCGCTCCCTGTGCCGCGACGTGCGGGACGGCTGCGCCCCCGTCATGCTGGCCTTCGGCTTCCCCTGGCCCGACATGTTGGACTGTGGCCGCTTCCCCACCGACAACGACCTCTGCATCCCCTCCGCCAACTCCGACGAGGACCGGGCTCACCACGAAGGTAAGGGCCGCGCGACCCACCCCTTCCCCGACCACCCTCGTCCCGGGGGCAACTGTTTCACACACACAGGGTTGGTGGGTGGATGGGACAAGCTGCCAGAGGAGGTAGTTGAGGCTGGGACTATCCCATCGTTTAAGAAACACTTATGGGATGTCAGGACTGTCTTATGAAGAAAGACTGTGAGGAGGATGCTAGGAGACTGCAAGGTGACTTGGATAGGCTGGGTGAGTGGGCAAATGTTTGGCAGATGCAGTATAATGTGGATAAATGTGAGGTTATCCATTTTGGTGGCAAAAAAAGGGAAAGCAGACTATTATCTAAATGGTGGCCGATTGGGAAAGGGGGAGATGCAGCGAGACCTGGGTGTCATGGTACACCAGTCATTGAAGGTAGGCATGCAGGTGCAGCAGGCAGTGAAGAAAGCAAATGGTATGTTAGCTTTCATTGCAAAAGGATTTGAGTATAGGAGCAGGGAGGTTCTACTGCAGTTGTACAGGGTCTTGGTGAGACCACACCTGGAGTATTGCGTACAGTTTTGGTCTCCAAATCTGAGGAAGGACATTATTGCCATAGAGGGAGTACAGAGAAGGTTCACCAGACTGATTCCTGGGATGTCAGGACTGTCTTATGAAGAAAGACTGGATAGACTTGGTTTATACTCTCTAGAATTTAGGAGATTGAGAGGGGATCTTATAGAAACTTACAAAATTCTTAAGGGGTTAGACAGGCTAGATGCAGGAAGATTGTTCCCGATGTTAGGGAAGTCCAGGACAAGGGGTCACATCTTAAGGATAAGGGGGAAATCCTTTAAAACCGAGATGAGGAGAACTTTTTCCACACAGAGAGTGGTGAATCTCTGTAACTCTCTGCCGCAGAGGGTAGTTGAGGCCAGTTCATTGGCTATATTTACGAGGGAGTTAGATGTGGCCCTTGTGGCTAAGGGGATCAGAGTGTATGGAGAGAAGGCAGGTACGGGATACTGAGTTGGATGATCAGCCATGATCATATTGAATGGCGGTGCAGGCTCGAAGGGCCGAATGGCCTACTCCTGCACCTAATTTCTATGTTTCTATGTTTCTATGTTAAGACAGGTACATGGATAGGACAGGTTTGGAGGAATATAGACCAAGCGCAGGCAGGTGGGACTTCTGTAGATGGGGCATTGTTGGCCGGTGTGGGCGAGTGGGGCCGAAGGGCCTGTTTCCATGCTGTATCACTCGATGATTCTATTTGCATGCAAGCAACAGGAGCAGATCTCTCTCCGCTGACTGGTTAGTTATACGGTGGAAACAGGCATTTCAGCCCACCCAGTCACTTGCCAGCCAGACAACAGGTGCAGGAGTAGGCCATTCGGCCCTTCGAGCCAGCACCACCATTCAATGTGATCATGGCTGATCATCCACAATCAGTACCCCGTTCCTGCCTTCTCCCCATATCCCCTGACTCCGCTATCTTTAAGAGCCCTACCTAGCTCTCTCTTGAAAGCATCCAGAGAACCTGCCTCCACCGCCCTCTGAGGCAGAGAATTCCACAGACTCACAACTCTCTGTGAGAGTTCTAAATGGCTTACCCCTTATTCTTAAACTGTGGCCCCTGGTTCTGGACTGCACCAACATTAGGAACGTGTTTCCTGCCTCTAGCGTGTCCAAACCCTTAATAATTCTATATGTTTCAATAACATACCCTCTCATCCTTCTAAACTCCAGAGTGTACAAGCCCAGCTGCTCCATTCTCTCAGCATATGACAGTCCCGCCATCCCGGGAATTAACCTTGTAAACCTACGCTGCACTCCCTCAATAGCAAAAATGTCCTTCCTCAAATTAGGGGACCAAAGCTGCACACAATACTCCAGGTGTGGTCTCACTAGGGCCCTGTACAACTGCAGAAGGACCTCTTTGCTCCTATACTCAACTCCTCTTGTTACGAAGGCCAACATGCCATTGGCTTTCTTCACTGCCTGCTGTACCTGCATGCTTACTTTGCCCTGCAGGTAATAGGTGGATGCAGGTGAAGGGGTTGGTTGGACAAAGGCCAGAGATGAGAAGACAGGAGGTGTGAGACAAAAGGATTGAAGTACAGGAAGAGGGAGTACAGAGAAGGTTCGCCAGACTGATTCCTGGGATGTCAGGACTTTCATATGAAGAAAGACTGGATAGACTCGGTTTGTACTCTCTAGAATTTAGGAGATTGAGAGGGGATCTTATAGAAACTTACAAAATTCTTAAGGGGTTGGACAGGCTAGATGCAGGAAGATTGTTCCCGATGTTGGGGAAGTCCAGGACAAGGGGTCACAGTTTAAGGATAAGGGGGAAATCTTTTAAAACCGAGATGAGAAGAACTTTTTTCACACAGAGAGTAGTGAATCTCTGGAATTCTCTGCCACAGAAGGTAGTTGAGGCCACAGTTCATTGGCTATATTTAAGAGGGAGTTAGATGTGGCCCTTGTGGCTAAAGGGATCAGGGGGTATGGAGAGAGGGCAGGGATGGGATACTGAGTTGGATGATCAGCCATGATCATATTGAATGGCGGTGCAGGCTCGAAGGGCCCAATGGCCTACTCCTGCACCTCATTTCTATGTTTTTATGTTTCTATGTAAGAGTTGTGAAGCTGGAGGAAGGAATGTAGTCATAGCTTAGTTTAGTTTGGAGATACAGCACAGAAACAGACCCTTCGGCCCATCGAGTCCACGCCGACCATAATTCACCCGTTAACACTAGTTCTATGCCTACTCCCTACACTCGGGGAACAATTTACAGAAGGCCAGCTTTACGTATAAAACCGCACGTCTTTGGGATGTGGGAGGAAACCGGAGCACCCGGAGGAAACCCACACAGTTCGGTCTAGGTTTAATATTGTCACATGCACTGTTACAGTGAAAAGCCTTGTCCTGCACGCTATCCAAACAGGCCCTTTGGCCCAAGGTGAACCATCTGAGCTAGACCCACCTGCCCACGTTTGCCTCGTATTCCTCGAGGCCTTTCCGATCCATCGATGTTGCTATTGTGGATGGCCACAAAATGCTGGAGCAACTCAGCGGGACAGGCAGCATTCCTGGAGAGACTCTCTGGATTCCTTCTCTCCAGAGATGCTGCCTGTCCCGCTGAGTTGCATTCTTCCTACATCCCTTCTCCAGCAGCTCGTTCCGTACACCCACCACCCTCAGTGTGTGCAAAACGTTGGCCCTCGGTTTGCTGTCAAGCCTCTCCCCTCTTATCGAGGCCCTTCAGCCCAACTTGTCCATGCCGACAAGGATACCCCATCTCAGCTAATCCCATTTGCCCGCATTTGGCCCATATCCCTTCCATAAACACACGCCTATCCAGTGTACCTGTCCACAGTTTCTCCAGCATTTATGTCTAGGCCATTCGGCCCTGATGGCCATGATTTGCCATTACACTTTTCCTTATCTCCATTTCCAACCTCCATGATGACTCTCAGTCTGAGAGCTAGATAGGGTCTTAAACCCAAAACGTCACAGTAGGTTCAGGAGTAGGCCATTCGGATTCAGCCAACCGCAATTTTAATTGTCATCTATGTATTTTCCTCTCCCATGAGAGACAGTCTGAAGAAGGGTTTCGACCAAAACGTTACCCATTCCTTCCCTCCAGAGATGCTGCCTGTCCCGCTGAGTTACTCCAGCATTTTGTGTCTATCTTTGACCTCCGATCTACTTCCTTGGAGACCCTTGGGCTATCTTTAATCAAACTTTACCTTGCACTAAACATAGAAACATAGAAAATTGGTGCAGGAGTCGGCCCTTCGAGCCAGCACCGCCATTCAATGTGATCTTGGCTGATCATCCCCAATCAGTACCCCGTTCCTGCCTTCTCCCCATATCCCCTGACTCCGCTATCTTTAAGAGCCCTATCCAGCTCTCTCTTGAAAGTATCCAGAGAACCCGCCTCCACTGCTTTCTGAGGTAGAGAATTCCACAGCTCTCAGTGAGAAAGAGTGTTTCCTCATCTCCGTTCTAACACAGGGTCAGGCCAGGAGGGGTATCATGGAGTTATACAGGCCCTTCAGCCCAACTTGCCCACACCGGACTAAATGTCCCATCTACACTAGTCCCACCTGCCTGCATTTGGCCCCTATCCCTCCAAACCTGTCCTATCCATGGACCTGTCCATCCAGTTTCTCCAGCATTTTTGTCTAGCCCGAGGTCTCCTATTGCTGGCCATGATTTGCCCTGGCCTTTTCTTGCTTCCAGTATCCAACCCCCACTGTCCAAGAGAGAGCTAGATAGGGTTCTTAAAAATAGCGGAGTCAGGAGATATGGGGAGAAGGTACTGATTGTGGATGATCAGCCATGATCACATTGAATGTCGGTGCTGGCTCGAAGGGCCGAATGGCCTACTCCTGCACCTATTGTCTATTGTCTATTACTCAAACGTTGGGATAGCCCCAGATTCAACTACCTCCTCTGGCCTCCACTGCCTTTTTTGTTTGTTTATTTTATTAGAAGTTAATACAGCACAAAACAGTACAGTGGAACCTGATTTTAGGTGCCAACTATGTAATACCGTAATCCATTCTATGTACAACCTCTAGTTTTATGTTATAAGAAGGAAGTAAGCAGGACAAGAAAAAGAAAACAATAGAAAGGGGAAAAAGTGGAAAAATAGATAGTAGAGAGTAGAAAAACGTGAAGTTTGTATATAAAAAAAATAAATTAAAAAAAAGGAAGAAAGTGGAAAACTTTCCACTCCACTGCCTTCTGAGGCAGAGAATGCCACAGAGTCACAGTTCTCTGGGTGAAAATGTTTTTCCTCGTCTCCGTTCTAAATGGCCTGCCCCTTAGTCTTTTAAACGTTGACTCTGGAATGTGGGACTTGGTTTCCAAACCAAAACATTGCTGTTCTTGCTAACTGTATTGCTTAACCAAGCTGTCCTGCATTTGCGAGTTGGGAGCTATGCGTGAGTGGATAGGGCGGGGGGGGGGGTAAAGGGGGCGAATGAATAATATTGATATAATCTCAAGGGGGGGTGGTTAGTGTGTGTGTGTGGGGGGGGGAGGGGGGGGTTATTGTGTGTGTGTGTGTGTGTGTGTGTGTGTGTGTGTGTGTGTGTGTGTGTTACGCCGCATGCCCCCGCAACCACGAGTTGAGAGGAAGGGACCCAACGGGTCCGACTTGTTCTAGTATCCCTCTAAACTTGTCCTATCCATGTACCTGTCTTAAATGTTGCGATAGTCCCTGCCTCAACTACCTCCTCCAGTAGCTCGTTCCATACACCCACCACCCACTGTGTAGAAAATGTCCTCCTAACCTTTCCCCTCTCATCATATTTCATATTACCTCTGTTTCGTCATTTCCCTCCTCTTTTACCCACATGATTTTATACACCTCTATAAGATCACCCTCCTGCGCTCCAAGGGATGGATTCCCAGCCTGCCCAACCTCTCCCTGTAGCACAGGCTCTCGAGTCCTGGCAACATCCTCCCAAATCTTCAAGGACTGAGATGGGAAAAATCATTTTCAGCCAGTTGTGAATGTTACACTGGCCCCAGTTTAAGAATAAGGGGTCGGCCATTTAGAACGGAGACGAGGAAAAACTTTTGTGAATCTGTGGAAGTCTCTGCTTCAGAAAGCAGTGGAGGCCAATTCTCTGGATGTTTTCAAGAGAGAGTTAGATTCAGCTCTTAAGGCTAACGGAATCAAGGGATCTTTTTCACACAGAGAGTTGTGAGTGTGTGGAATTCTCTGCCTCAGAGGGCGGTGGAGGCCGGTTCTCTGGATACTTTCAAGGGAGAGCTAGATAGGGCTCTTAAAGATAGCGGAGTCAGGGGATATGGGGAGAAGGCAGGAACGGGGTACTGATTGGGGATGATCAGCCATGATCACATTGAATGGGGGTGCTGGCTCGAAGGGCCGAATGGCCTTTTCTATGTTCCTCTGCAGTCTTTCCAGACGTTCTCAGTCCACTCATTGGTGACACCCTTCCCACAGCAAGGCGACCACAACCAAACACAATGCTCCAAGTGTGGGCTTCAAGTCAAGTTTATTTGTCACACACACATACAGGATGTGCAGTGAAATGAAAGTGGCAATGCCTGCGGGATTGTGTAAAACTACAGAACAGAACAGAACAGTATTTACATTTAAAAATAAGACACAACAGTATTTACACCCTGGTGAGATCAGAGTTTACAGTCCTGACGGCCTGTGGGAGGAAACTCCGTCTCATCCTCTCTGTTCTCACAGCATGACAGCGGAGGCGTTTGCCTGACCGTAGCAGCTGGAACAGTCCGTTGCTGGGGGGGTAGGGGTCCCCCATAATGTTGCTGGCTCTGGATCTGCTCCTCCTGGTGTATAGGTCCTGCAGGGGGGGGTGTGTGTAGTTCCCATGGTGCGTTCGGCCGAACCCACTACTCTCTGCAGAGCCTTCCTGTCCTGGGCAGAGCAGTTCCCAAACCAGATTGTGATGTTGCCGAACAAGATGCTTTCGACACACCAGAATAGAAGGACTGAAGGATCCTCAGAGAGACTGTGAATTTCCTCAGCTGCCTGAGGTGGTAAAGGCGCTGCCTACATTTTGCCAATATCTTATGCAACCCTCACATGACATCCCGACGTCTATACTCGACCCCCTGACTGATGGAGGCCAATGTGGCAGAGGTTGTGAAACGTGGACACAATGTTCACTGTTTCTGTTTCCCTAGGGGCATCCTGTTGTTCAGCGTTTCCAGAATGTTCCGTTCCAGCTTTGAATTCCATCCAGTTTAGCTCCGGGCTCCTTTGCACTGACACGCAACCAATCCTTCTTTAGTTTAGTGTAGTGTAGTTTGGAACAGACCCATCGACCCAACCGGGTCCACACCGACCAGCGATCCCCGCACACTAAACACACAAACACGGCTGATCCACACTCGCAAACCTGCACGGCTTTGGCAATGGACAATGGGTGCAGGAGTCGGCCATTCGGCCCTTCGAGCCAGCACCGCCATTCAATGTGATCATGGCTGATCATCCCCAATCAGTACCCCGTTCCTGCCTTCTCCCCATATCCCCCTGACTCTGCCTCAGAGGACGGTGGAGGCCGGTTCTCTGGATGCTTTCAAGAGAGAGCTAGATAGGGCTCTTAAAAATAGCGGAGTCAGGGGATATGGGGAGAAGGCAGGAACGGGGTACTGATTATGGATGATCAGCCATTATCACATTGAATGGCGGTGATGGCTCGAAGGGCCAAATGGCCTACTCCTGCACCTATTGTCTATTGTCTATTGACTCCGCTATCTTTAAGAACCCTATCTAGCTCTCTCTTGAAAGTATCCAGAGAACCGGCCTCCACCGCCCTCTGAGGCAGAGAATTCCACAGACTCACAACTCTCTGTGTGAGAAAGTGTTTCCTCGTCTCCGTTCTAAGTGGCTTACCCCTTATTCTTAAACTGTGTGTGGCCCCTGGTTCTAGACTCCCCCAACATCGGGAACATGTTTCCTGCCTCTCGAGTGGCCAAATTAATAATCTTATTTGTTTCAATAAGATCCCCTCTCATCCTTCTAAACTCCGCGCCGA
>NW_026576718.1:440000-467500 GCF_028641065.1 Leucoraja erinaceus | reverse complement strand
CCGCCAACGTGAGGTGTGGGCCAAACGCGGCTATGGGGGGGACTAGTGTGGACGGGACATGTTGGCCGGTGTGGGCCAGTTTCCACGCAGTGTGTGACTCTTGTTCCCTCTCTCTCTGTGCCCCCAACCCCGTGCAGTGGTGAAGGTGAAGGTGAAGGGCGTGACGTACGTTGACGGTGATGCGAGGGTGACGCTGGAGGGCAGGGGCCGCCCGCTGCTGGGGCCGGCCGTGACGGAGTTGCCCGATGAGCTGTGGCTGGCCGGGGCCGGGGCCGGGGCCGGAATCGGAGGCGGCATTGGCGGCGGCTGCAGCTGCGACGAGCTGCGCGATCGCTCCGCCTCCTTCATGCTGATGGGGCGGCTGTGGTCCGAGGGCAAGTGGCGCCTCACCCTGGTCAGGCGGTGGCAGGGCAGCAAGCGAGACCTCCGCCGTATCCACAGGAACGTCAGGAAGATCCGCTGCTAACCCCTCCCCCCCCCCCTGCTCCAGGCCCTTCGGCCCATGCACTCCATGCTGACCCGTCCACACTAGCTTCAACTTATCACACTGTCTAATCCACTCACTAACACACCAGGGGGTCAATTTACAGAGGGGCCGATTAACCTGCAAACCCGCACGTGTGTGGAGTGTGGGAGGAAACCGGAGCGCCCGGAGTAAACCCACGCAGGTCACGGGGAGAGAACGTGCAAACTCCACGCACGCACGCACACACACGTGCACACGCACACACACACACACACACGTGCACACACACACATGCGCACACACACACATGCGTGCTCACACACACGTGCACACACACACACTCGTGCACACACACACACGTGCACACACACACACACGTGCACACACACACACGTGCACACACACACACACACACACACACACACACGTGCACACACACACACATACACACACACACGTGCACACACACACACACACACACACACACACACACACACACACACACACACACGTGCACACACACACACGCGCACACACACACACACGTGCACACACACACACACACACGTGCACACATACACACACACACGTGCATACACACACACGCACACACACACACACGTGTGCACATGTGCACACACACATGCACACACACACGTGCACACACACGCTCGTGCACGCACACACACACGTGCGCACACACACATGTGCACACACACACACGCGCACACACACACACACCCACACGTGCTCCACACACACACACGCACCCACACACACACGCACACACACACACACGTGCACACACACACACTCGTGCACACACACACACATGCACACACACACGTGTGCACACACACACGCACACACACACACACACGTGCACGCACACACACACGTGCACACACACGCGCGTGCACACACACACACGCGCACACACACACACGTGCACACACACACGCGTGCACACACACACACGTGCGCACACACACACACACATGCGCACACACACACACGTGCACACACACACATACGCACACACACACGTGCACGCACACACACACACATGCACACACGCACACACGCACGCACGCACACACACACGCACGCACACATGCACACACACACACGCACGCACGCACGCACACACACACACACACAGCACACAAGGTCTCCGGTGCCGTGAGGTAGTAGCTCTACCCGCTGCACCACTGTCCCGCCCCCAACGAGGGTCCATGTTGTGGTCCGTCCTCTAGTAGTTCAGGGGAAACCACTCGTCCCGATCGTTTGCTTCACCCTGTATCTGGGCCGACAAAGATGGAGTAACAGGTGGGGGGTTTATTACACATCAACGCTAATGCCCCCCCCCCCCCCCCCCACACCGACACCCCCACCCCCTCACAGAGCGGCACCCCCTCCCTCACCCCCCAACGCTCCCCTCCCACACTCACACACTCGTGCTCACGCTCCTGCGCACTTACACTTGCCGCACACTCGTGCTCACACTCACAGGCACACTGACACCCGAGTTCACACTCACACTCACAGGCACACTGACACCCGAGTTCACACTCACACTCACAGGCACACTGACACCCGAGTTCACACTCACACTCACAGGCACACTGACACCCGAGTTCACACTCACACTCACAGGCACACTGACACCCGAGTTCACACTCACACTCACAGGCACACTGACACTCGAGTTCACACTCACACTCACAGGCACACTGTGCACCCGATTTCACACTCACACTCACTGTCACCTTGACAGAGTTCACACTTGCACTCACAGGCACACTGACACCCGCGTTCACACTCACACTCACAGGCACACTGACACCCGAGTTCACACTCACACTCACAGGCACATTGACACTCGAGTTCACACTCACACTCACAGGCACATTGACACTCGAGTTCACACTCACACTCACATTGGCACATTGACACTCCAGGCACATTCACAGTTGCACTCACAGGCACATTGACACCCGAGTTCACACTTGCACTCACAGGCACATTGACACCCGAGTTCACACTTGCACTCACAGGCACATTGACTCTCGAGTTCACACTCACAGGCACATTGACACGAGTTCACACTCGCACTCACACTCACGCTTGCAGCCACAGTGATGTTCTGACTAGGTTGGCATGTTCCCCACAGCGGGAATGGCTGCAACCGCTGGCAAAAGCAGCCCTTGCACTGCCCGACCCTCTCACCCTCCCACCAAGGTGCCCTGTGCGGGGGTCGACCCTGCACCCCCTCCCGGCCCTCCCTCTGCCCGTGGACCCTCGCCCTTGATCTTGCAGCTCATCTCCGCTGGGACTCGCAACACATAGAATATAAATACAAAATCTGGGCAGTGTCATTCCCGCTGGAAGCTCTGAGTTAGACAATAGACAATAGATGCAGGAGTAGGCCATTCAGCCCTTCACATTCAATGTGATCATGGCTGATCATCCCCAATCAGTACCTCGTTCCTGCCTTCTCCCCATATCCCCCGACTCCACTATCTTTAAGAGCCCTATCTAGCTCGCTCTTGAAAGCATCCAGAGAACCGGCCTCCACCGCCCTCTGAGGCAGAGAATTCCACAGACTCACAACTCGTGTTATTAGAACAAATCTGTGTTGAAATAAACTCCAGACAGACACAACGTGCTTGAGTATCTCAACGGGCCAGGCAGGGTCTCTGGAGTAAAAGGATGGGTGATGTTTAGGGTCGGGACCCTTCCCCAGACCACCGTCTCCCCCCCGCCCCCGCCAACAATCTCCCTATCCGGCAACCTCCTTGCCTGAGGTCATCCATTGTCGTCTGCAGAAGGGCCTCGACCCGAAGCATCGCCCATTCCTTCTCTCCAGAGACGCTGCCTGTCCTGCTGAGTTACTCCAGCACTCTGTGTCTATCTTAGGTGTAAACCAGCATCTGCAGTTCTTTTTGTTTTTCTACTTCCAAGTTAACTCTGCCAGCAGAATATAAATGTAACCAAAGAGTGCCTGTTGTGGCATGCCTGATATTTGTCAGCAAATTGTAAATTTATCCAAAAAAATAAAACTTTCTTTTAGCAATATCTTGTCTGTTCTGTTGTAAGACATCATATACAATACAATACAATCCATTTTGCCCCGTGGTCGGGACCAGAGTCCAGAGTCAGTCCAGGATCGGCTCTTCCCCACTGGAGACCGCGGCTTTAGGCTGGTGTAGGCCGCAGGCCGGCGGTCGAAGATTTAAAGTCCCCGCCGCAGCCAGAAGCACCGCAGACCGCGGGGCCGGTGGTCGAAGCTCCCCTCCAGGGGCGATGGTACGTCCATGCCGGGTCCGCGGTAGAAGTTGGCCGCGGGCCGGTGGAGGAAGCTTCTTCTCCCGGGTCCCTCACGTCCATGGTCCCCAGCTGGAACTCTGCAGACCGTGGCTTCAGGCTGCCGGCTGCGCTGGGCCAGCGAAACGGCGCGCTCCCCTCCAGCGAGCCCCACCGAGGGCTCACCCGCTCCACGCCAAGAGTCCACGCTGCGCCCGCCGCTGAAGCCCCCGTGCGCGTCTCCGGGAAAGGCCGCGCCGATCCTCGTTGTTAGGCCACGGGGGGGGGGGGCGACCTGGAAAAGGTCGCCTCTCCATGGAGGAGGCTATCGGAAGCGGTTTCCCCCCTCACTCCCCCACACAAGACACACAAAGAAACACAAAAAACATACTTTAAAACAGACTAAAAAAACAAAAAAAGTTGAAATAAAACGGACACGCTGCTGACAGGGCGCCGGCTTGCACCACCCCCACCGATACGGAGCACATATCAGTAGTAAAGAACGATAACTCAATGCTAACATTCATATCAAGAAGGCTTGTATACAAAAACAGGGATGTAATGCTGAGTCTCTATAAGGCGCTGGTCAGGCCGCATTTGGAATATTGTGAGCCATTTTGGGCCCCATATCTGAGGAAGGATGTGCCGGCTCTGGAGAGGGTCCAGAGGAGGTTTACAAGAATGATCCCAGGAATGAGTGGGTTAACATACGATGAGCGTTTGTCGGCACTGGGCCTGTACTCGCTGGAGTTTAGGATGAGGGGGAACCTCGTTGAAACGTACAGAATAGTGAAAGGCCTGGATAGAGCGGATGTTTCCACTAGTGGGACAGTCTAGGACCAGAGGCCACAGCCTCAGAATTAAAGGACGTTCTTTCAGGAAGGAGATGAGGAGGAATTTCTTTAGTCGGAGGGTGGTGAATCTGTGGAATTCATTGCCACAGGCGGCTGTGGAGGCCAAGTCAGTGGATATATTTAAAGCAGAGATAGATGGATTCTTGATTAGTACGGGTGTCAGGTCATGGGGAGAAGGCAGGAGAATGGGGTTAGGAGGGGGAGATAGATGGCAGAATGGACGATGGGCCGAATGGCCTAATTCTACTCCTATCACCCATGACCCATACGTTGTGAAACGTCACCTATCCATGTTCTCCACAGATGCTGCCTGACCCGCTGAGTTACTCCAGCACTCTGTGAAACGTCACCTATCCATGTTCTCCACAGATGCTGCCTGGCCCGCTGAGTTACTCCAGCACTCTGTGACTATCTTTGAGATATACCAGCATCTGCAATTCCTTTCTACACAACCATCCACGCTAGTATCCGGACTGTGATACCACGGGCTCTCATAGAAACATAGCAAATAAGTGCAGCAGTAGGCCATTCGGCCCTTCGAGCCAGCACCGTCATTCAATATGATCATGGCTGATCATCCCCAATCAGTATCCCATTCCTGCCTTCTCCTCATATCTCTTGATTCTGGAATTTTCTGCCACAGAAGGCAGTGGAGACCGATTCACTGGATGTTTTCAAGAAAGTTAGATTTAGCTCTTAGGGTTAACTGAATCAAGGGATATGGGGAGAAGGCAGGAACGGGGTACTGATTATGGATGATCAGCCATGATCATATTGAATGGTGGTGCTGGCTCGAAGGGCCGACTGCTCTACTGCTGCACCTATTGTCTATGTTTCTATGAGAGGAAGACATAAAGATATGGACTAAACTAGGAGTACAGGTGCCAGTTCCTTGAAGGTCGAGTCGCAGGTAGATAAGGTGGTCAAAAAGGCTTTTGGCACTTTGGCCTTCATCAGTCAGAGTATTGAGTATAGAAGTTGGGAGGTCATGTTGCAGTTGTATAAGACGTTGGTGAGACCACATTTAGAATATTGTGTTCAGTTCTGGGTACCATGTTGTAGGAAAGATGTTGTCAAGCTTGAAAGGGTTCAGAAAAGATTTACGAGGATGTTGCCAGGACTAGAGGGTGTGAGCTACAGGGAGAGGTTGAGTAGGCTGGGTCTCTATTCCATGGAGCGCAGGAGGATGAGGGGTGATCTTTTAGAGGTGTACAAAATCAGGAGAGGACTAGCTCGGGTAGATGCACAGAGTCTCTTGCCCAGACTAGGGGAATCGAGGACCAGAGGACATAGGTTCAAGGTGAAGGGGAAAAGATTTAATAGGAATCCGAGGGGCAACTTTTTCACACAGAGGGTGGTGGGTGTATGGAACGAGCTGCCAGAGGAGGTAGTTGAGGCTGGGACTATCCCAACGTGTAAGAAACAGTTAGACAGGTACATGGATAGGACAGGTTTGGAGGGATATGGGCCAAACGCGGGCAGGTGGGACTAGTGTAGCTGGGACATGTTGGCCGGTGTGGGCAAGTTGGGCCAAAGGTCCCGTGTCCTTGCTCTATCACTCTGTGACTCTATAACTAAACTAAACTCAGATAAAAGTGCAGATGGAGTCGATGTTCATAAACACAGCGACACTCCTGATTCTCTAGACATTCTGTCCGACACCTTTCCCAGTCGACGTTTCCAGGGATCTTATAGACAATGGACAATAGATGCAGGAGTATGCCATTCTGCCCTTCGAGCCAGCATCGCCATTCATGGCTGATCATCCCCAATCAGTACCCCATTCCTGCCTTCTCCCCATATCCCCTGACTCCGTTATCCCTATTGCCCCTGTCCCACTTAGGAAACCTGAACGGAAACCTCTGGAGACTTTGCGCCCCACCCAAGGTTTCCGTGCGGTTCCTGGAGGTTGCAGGTGGTTGCCGGAGGTTGCAGGTAGTGGAAGCAGGTAGGGAGACTGACAAAAACCTCCGGGAACCGCACGGAAACCTTGGGTGGGGCGCAAAGTCTCCAGAGTTTTCCGTTCAGGTTTCCTAAGTGGGACAGGGGCATAAGAGCTAAATCCTACTCTCTCTTGAAAACATCCAGTGAATTGGCCTCCACTGGATGCCAATTCCCATATCCCCTGACTCCGCTATCTTTAAGAGCCCTATCTAGCTCTCTCTTGAAAGCATCCAGAGAATCGGCCTCTGAGGCAGAGAATTCCACAGACTCACAACTCTCTGTGAGAAAAAGTTTTTTTTCTCGTCTCTGTTCGAAACGGCTTACCCCTTATTCTTAAACTGTGGCCCCTGGTTCTGGACTCCCCCAACATCGGGAACATGTATCCTGCCTCTAGCGTGTCCAAGCCCTTAACAATCTTGTAAGTTTCAATAAGATCCCCTCTCATCATTCTGTAACTCTTGTTTATAAAATGTTCCCCTGCCCACTCCCCCCCCCCCCCCCCCCCCCCCCCCCCCCCCCCTCCCCCTCCCCCGCTGATGGGTTTTAAAGCCAAACTCTCCTTGAGTGTTGACAGCACTAAATATTCTGGCTCCTGAATTCTGACGTCCCCCAAACAGCAGAGTCAGCAGAATTTTTGCATGGATGACTTTGTGCACATATTTAGGTTTTTTTTCTGGGGGTCTTATAAGACCCTATGGGGTTGTAACTGAAGCCGACAGTGTGCCAGGAGAGACTGGGGCCGTTAAATTTAATCATGTTGAGATTAATTATGAAACTAATGCGTGTTTCAGTGGTGCCTTGTTGGCTTAATTACATTTTTATTGACCAGCTTGCGGTTTTCAGTCTGCGGTTTAAGTAGCTGCCAAGGATTTCGTCTGGAGCTAACTCGACCCCCAGTTCGGGTAATTCACCTCCCGAATCGGAGAGTGAAATCCCAAAGGAATGCCGGTTAAACCACGATACAGACACTGCTTGAGTTGCTAAGGGGGTTAGCCGGTGCCAAGGAGAGACAGCGGCGAATTGTGGACGCAGCCCAGACCGTCGCACAAACCAACCAACCTCCCTTCCACCGACTCCATCTACACCTCACGCTGCCTCGGCAAGGCCAGCAGCATCATCAAAGACCAGTCTCACCCCCCGGCCACTCCCTCTTCTCCCCTCTCCCATCGGGCAAGAGGTACAGCAGAGTTTACTAGAATGTTGCCTGGGTTTCAACAACTAAGTTACAGAGATAGGTTGAATAAGTTAGGTCTTTATTCTCTGGAGCGCAGAAGGTTAAGGGGGGACCTGATAGAGGTCTTTAAAATGATGAGAGGGATAGACAGAGTTGATGTGGACCAGCTTTTCCCTTTGAGAATAGGGAAGATTCAAACAAGAGGACATGACTTCAGAATTAAGGGACAGAAGTTTAGGGGTAATATGAGGGGGAACTTCTCTACTCAGAGAGTGGTAGCGGCGTGGAATGAGCTTCCAGTGGAAGTGGTGGAGGCAGGTTCATTGGTATCATTTTAAAATAAATTGGATAGGCATATGGATGAGAAGGGAATGGAGGGTTATGGTATGAGTGCAGGCAGGTGGGACTAAGGGGAAAAAAATTTGTTCGGCACGGACTTGTAGGGCCGAGATGGCCTGTTTCCGTGCTGTAATTGTTATATGGTTATATGGTTATATGCTACAGAAGTGTGAAAACGCACGCACACACCTCCAGATTCAGGGACAGTTTCTTCCCGGCTGTTATCAGGCAACTGAGCCATCCTCTCACAATAGGCTCGCCAACTTCCTCACTCCCAAATAAGGGCCAAGAGGTCAAAATACGGGACAAACTCCCCACGGCAATTCGTTGAGCGACTGGGCCGTGTCTGGGTGAATGATGAGTTGGCCCCGGGTGCTGGACTGTACACAAAGTCCAGCCGGCGGGGCCAGCTGACGAGTTTTAGCCCAGGGACCGCGCGCAAAGTCCGGCGCCCCGTCCAACTCGTGAACCGATGACCGGCCGTGAGAAGGAGGGGTGGTGGTGGTGTCGGTGGTAAGTGAAGGTCCGAAGGTTGGACAGGTGGCCGGGCTGCCGACCGACCGACGGGGCCACGGGCGAGGCGCTGCTGCTGCTGCTGCTGCTGCACTCCACGGGCTGCACTACGTCGGGACGGATGAGGCGGGGCCCAGACGCTGCTCTCCGACCCGAGTAGTAGCAGTCAAATACGGGACAAGGGCGGTCCCGTACGGGACAAACCAATTTAGCCCAATATACGGGATGTCCCGGCTAATACGGGAACATTGGCAAACCTGTACCAGAGAGCAATCCTGAACTACTATCTATCTCATTGGTGACCTTCGGACTATTTTTGATCGGACTTTACTGGCTTAACCTTGTACTAAACGTAATTCCCTTTATCCTATGTCAGTACACTGTGGACGGCTCGATTGTAATCATGTATTGTCTTTCTGTTGACTGGTTAGCACGCAACAAAAGCTTTTCACTGTACCTCGGTACACGTAACAACAGACTGAACTAAATTGAGAGGAAGAGCAAGTGACATAGACACATAGACAATAGGTGCAGGAGTAGGCCATTCAGCCCTTCGAGCCAGCACCGCCATTCAATGTGATCATGGCTGATCATCCACAATCAGTACCCCGTTCCTGCTTTCTCCCCGAATCCCTTGATTCCGTTAGCCCTAAGAGCTAAAACTAACTCTCTCTTGAAAACATCCAGTGAACCGGCCTCCACTGCCTTCCGTGGCAGAGAATTCCACAGATTCACAACTCTCTGGGTGAAAAAGTTTTTCCTCATCCCAGTCCAAAATGGCCGACCCCTTATTCTTAAACTGTGTGACCCCTGGTTCTGAACTCCCCCAACATCGGGGAACATTGTTCCTGCATCTAGCCTGTCCAATCCCTTAAGAATGTTATATGTTTCTATAAGATCCCCTCTGATCTAAATTTCAGTGACTACATGCCCAGCCGACCCATTCTTTCATCATATGTCAGTCTCGCCATCCTGGGACCTTGATAGGAAAAGAGTTCCATTCCTCAAAGCCTTCCCAATCCATTCCATACGTTGGTGAGGCCGCTCTTGGAGCATCGTATTCAGTTGTGGTCATCTTTAACATTTAGTCTTTAGAGGCACAGCTCGGAAACAGGCCCTTCGGCCCACTGAGTCCGTGCCGACCAGCGATCGTCCCGTACTCCAGCACTGTCCTACACACGCTAGGGACAATTTACAATTTTGTCAAAACCAATTAACCTACAAACCTGCACGTCTTTGGAGTGTGTGTGTGCAGAAAACCGGATCACCCGGAGAAAACCCACGCAGGTCACGGGGAGAACGGACGAACTCCGTACAGACAGCACCCATAGTCGGGATGGAACCCGGGTCCCTGGCGCTGTGAAGCAGCAACTCTACCGCTGCGCCACCGTAGGATGCTATTAAATTGGAAATAGACAATAGACAATAGGTGCAGGAGCAGGCCCATTAATGAGTTGCCCACTAATCCCCTATGTGGGACCTTATCAAAGGCTTTCTGAAAGCCCAGGTACACAACATCCACTGGCTCTCCCTTGTCCATTTTCTTAGTTACATCTTCAAAAAATTCCAGAGGATTAGTCAAGCATGATTTCCCCTTCGTAAATCCATGCTGACTCGGACCGATCCTGTTACTGCTATCCAAATGTTTGGCTATTTCATCTTTTATAATTGACTCCAGCATCTTCCCCACCACCGACGTCAGGCTAACTGGTCTAACCTCTCTCTTCCACCTTTCTTAAAAAGTGGGATAACCTTAGAACGGAGACGAGGAAACACTTTTTCTCACAGAGAGTGGTGAGTCTGTGGAATTCTCTGCCTCAGAGGGCGGTGGATGCTTTCAAGAGAGAGCTAGATAGGGCTCTAAAGATAGCGGAGTCAGGGGATACGGGGAGAAGGCAGGAACGGGGTACTGATTGGGGATGATCAGCCATGATGACATTGAATGGCGTTGCTGGCTCGAAGGGCCGAATGGCCTACTCCTGCACCTATTGTCTATTGTCTATTGTCTATTGTCTATTAGCTAGCCTCCAATCCACAGGAACTGATCCCGAATCTATAGAACATTGGAAAATTATCACCAATGCATCCACGATTTCTAGAAAGAATGCAGAGAAGATTTCTGAGGGTGTTGCCAGGATTCGAGGGCCAGAGACAACACAAAGTGCTGGAGTAACACGTCTATTCATGTCTGGAGAACATGGATGGGTGACGTTGCATGTCGGGACCCTTCACACCTTCTTCGAGGGCCTGAGCTACAGGGAGAGGTTGTGGCAGGCTAGGACTTCATCCCTCGGAGCGCAAGATTCTGAGGGGAGTCCGGAACCAGGGGCCACAGTTTAAGAATAAGGGGTAAGTCATTTAGAACGGAGACGAGGAAACACTTTTTCACACAGAGAGTTGTGAGTCTGTGGAATTCTCTGCCTCAGAGGGCGGTGGAGGCCGGTTCTCTGGATACTTTCAAGAGAGAGCAAGATAGGGCTCTTAAAAATAGCGGAGTCAGGGGATATGGGGAGAAGGCAGGAACGGGGCTCCTGATTGGGGATGATCAGCCATGATCACATTGAATGGCGGTGCTGGCTCGAAGGGCCGAATGGCCTACTCCTGCACCTATTGTCTATCTTATAGAGGTGTACAACATCATGAAAGGGGCAGATAAGATGAATGCATGGAGTCCGTGCATTGTGAATAGTCTAGGGAATGGAGTGATACGGGAAGATGAGAGACAGGGCGCCACAATGGAGCAGTGCTTGAGTTGCTGCCTCAGTCACGATGGATGGGCCGAACGGCCTGATTCTGCCCCAATGTCTTATGCTGTTAAACACACAGCGTGGGAGAGGGCTGGGGATGGCAGCCATCACGGTGGTTTAGTTTAGTTTAGTTTAGTTTAGAGATGCAGCGCTGAAACAGGCCCTTCGGCCCATCGAGTCTGCGCCGGCGACTAACTCTACCCCACACACACATATACTAGGGATAATTTACAATGATACCAAGCCAATTAACCTACCAACCTGTACGTCTTTGGAGTGTGGGAGGAAACCAGAGCTCCCGGAGAAAACCCACGCAGGTCATGTCGAGAGGGGGCGCTGACAAAGGATACCAGCCCAGGTCATGTCCAGGGGGCAAAAAAAAAAATTACTGCCTTTGCTTTGGAGGAAATCCCCCCTTTGGAAAAACCCTGCGCGTATTTTAAAAATTGGGACTGAAAAAAAAAAAAACCCAGCCTCCCACGTCCCGGAGGGTGGATTTTTAGATTTTAAAACCCCTACCAGGGGGAATGTTTTTCCTCTGCCCTACATCTTCGGAGATGCGGTCCTTCCTCCGAGCCTGCCCTTTCTAGCCCCTGTTCGGAGCGGCGGTTTTCTAGTCTTCGAGGTGTAGCGCGACAAAATCTTACCTAGGTTCTAAAAAGGGGCGGGGCCGGATTGGCCAAAAGTTTCTCAGGTGCAGCTTTCTGTTACCTGCAGAGGGATGGAGGGCCCTCCTTCAGATAAATTACAATAAAAAACAAAAAAAAAAAAAATAAAAAAAAATTTAAAAAAAAAAAAAAAAAAAATAAAATAAAAAATTTTAAAAAATAAAAAAAAAAAAAATTTTTAAAATTAAATTAAAAAAAAAAAAAAATAAAAAAAGTTTTTATATTAAAACAAAAATTTTTTTAAAAAAAAAAAAAAAAACAAAAAAAAAAAATTTTTATTAAAAAAAAAAAAAAAAAAAAAAAAAATAATAAAAATTACAAAAAAAAAAAAATAGATAAAAAAAAGCGGAGTGGCCCGTTGCACCAGCCTGCGAAAACAGGCAATTCGGGGTTTAAAAAACAAACATGCGGAGCCCTGCCTTCCTGTCTGAAAAGAAAGACAAAAAAAAATAAATACAAAAAAAATTAAATTTTAAAAAATAAAAATAAAAAAAATAAAACCATAATAAAATACAAAAGCCGAATTTAAAATAAATAAAAATAAAAAAAAAACCATGAGGTTTTAAAAAATGGACAAAAAAAAATAATTTAAAATAAAAAAAATAAAAACAAAATAAAAAAAAAAAAACAAAAAAAAAATAAAAAAAAATATATAAAAAAAAAAAAAAATAAATAAAAAAAATAAAAAAAAAAAAAAAAAATAAATAATTAAATAAAAAAAATAATATTATTAAAAATAAAAAAAAATAATTTTTTCGGAGTCGAGCTGTTTCCCAACGTCGGGAGTTGGTTTTCCGCGGAGCGTCCGGATCTTTCTAGCCCCTTCTTTCGTCGGGGGGCGGCGGGAGTTTACCCGCGGAGCCTGTGATCTTAAAAATAAAAAAAAAAAAAAAAAAAAAAAAAAAAAAAAAAAAACGAGGTTTAAAAAAAAAAAATAAGAAAAAAAAAAAAAAAAATTAAAATTCGTTTTCGTCCTAAATGGTCGGAGATGCGGCGTTACTCGACCGAGGTCGGAGCCCCGCTGGATCGCCGGAGAGCGGGGCTTCAGAGCTTCGGCGGTGGCGCAGCGCTGAAGTACCAGCGCAGAGCGGGCGATGCCTTAACGAGGGGTCGCCGTGTGGTAAGCTCCGGAGTGCTGTGGCCGCCGACTCCAACGTCGCGGAGCTGTGGTCGAGGAGCGTCCAGCTGCGGGGCGGCGCTGAGTTTAAACACCGCGGAGCCTGGGATCTCTCGCCGAGATCGCCAGTGTCGGAGCTCCGACCAGCGCGGCTTGTGGACTTCGGGAGCCGCGGTCTCGGGTAGGAAGCGGCCGTTCCAGACACTCCAGGCCACTGAGAGTTTTCTCCCGACGCGAGCTCATCCGGCGAGAGGGCCTGTAACATCGGGCTGCCATCGCGGAAACTGCGGAGGCCTCAATAGACCCGACCATGGGTGAACAAGGGGAAGAGGACTGGACTTTGCTGCCTTCCCTCACAGTGGGAACCATCGTGGGAGGATAGAAACATAGAAACATAGACAATAGGTGCAGGGGTAGGCCATTCGGCCCTTCGAGCCTGCACCGCCATTCAATATGATCATGGCTGATCATCCAACTCAGTATCCTGTACCTGCCTTCTCTCCATACCCCCTGATCCCTTTAGCCACAAGGGCCACATCTAACTCCCTCTTAAATATAGCCAACGAACTGGCCTCAACTACATTCTGTGGCAGAGAATTCCACAGATTCACCACTCTCTGTGTGAAAAATGTTTTTCTCATCTCGGTCCTAAAAGATTTCGCCCTTATCCTTAAACTGTGACCCCATGTTCTGGACCCCCAACACCAGGAGCAATCTTCCTGCATCTAGCCTGTACAACCCCTTAAGAATTTTATAAGTTTCCATAAGATCCCCCCTCAATCTTCTAAATTCTAGCGAATACAAGCCGAGTCTATCCAGTCTTTCTTCATATGAAAGTCCTGCCATCCCAGGAATCAGTCTGGTGAACCTTCTCTGTACTCCCGCTACGGCAAGAATGTCTTTCCTCAGATTAGGAGACCAAAACTGTATGCAATACTCCAGGTGTGGTCTCACCAAGACCCTGTACAACTGCAGTAGAACCTCCCTGCTCCTATACTCAAATCCTTTTGCTATGAATGCTAACATACCATTCGCTTTCTTCACTGCCTGCTGCACCTACATGCCTACTTTCAATGACTGGTGTACCATGACACCCAGGTCTCGTTGCATCTCCCCTTTTCCTAATCGGCCACCATTCAGATAATAGTCTACTTTCCAGTTTTTGCCACCAAAGTGGATAACCTTACATTTATCCACATTATACTGCATCTGCCATGCATTTTCCCACTCACCCAACCTATCCAAGTCACCTTGCAGCCTCCTAGCAACCTCCTCACAGCTAACACTGCCCCCCAGCTTCGTGTCATCCGCAAACTTGGAGATGTTGCATTCAATTCCCTCATCCAAATCATTAATATATATTGTAAATAGCTGGGGTCCCAGCACGGATGTTTTTATGTTTGGTGTTAAATTCTTCTTTAATGTTGTGTCTTATTTTTATCTGTGTGCTGCAAATGGCAACTCAAATTTCACTTCACCAATTGGTGTACGTGACAATAAATGTCCTTTGTCTTTGTCCTTTGAGTAGAATTAGGCCATTCGGCCCATCACGTCTACGCTGGTTTCCTCAGATTTGGGGATGTGGTTCAGGGATGGGGCCCTCACTCGTGTCTCCTCGGTACCCGGGAGCTCCGCCCTTGCTCCCCCTCCCCCTTGTCACAACAGAGACAGAGTCCCCCTAGTCCTCACCTTCCACCCCATCAGCTGCCGCATACAACACATAATCCTCCGACATTTCTGCCACCTCCAACGGGATTCCCACCACTGGCCACATTTTTCCATCCCCACCCCTTTCCGCCTTCCGCAGAGACCGTTCCCTCCGCAACTCCCTGGTTAACTCATCCCTTCCCACCCAGACCACCCCCTCCCCAGGTACCTTCCCCTGCAACCGCAGTAGATGCAACACCTGTCCCTATACCTCCTCCCTCGACTCTGTCCAGGGACCCCGACAGCCCGCTTTCAGGTGAGGCAGAGGTTCACTTGCACCTCCTCCAACCTCATCGACTATATCCGCTGTTCAAGATGTGTGGATTCTTATACATCGGCGAGACCAAACGCAGACTGGGCGATTTTGCCCGACACCTCCGCTCAGCCCACGTGAACCAACCTGATCTCACACTTGCCAAACACTTTAATTCTCATTCCCATTCCCACACTGACCTTTCTGTCCTGGGCCTCCTCCATTGTCGGAGTGAGGCCCAGCGCAAATTGGAGGAGCAGCACCTCATATTTCGCTTGGGTAGCTTCCACCCCAGTGGTATGAACATTGACTTCTTTCACTTCAGGTAGACAATAGACAATAGACAATAGGTGCAGGAGTAGGCCATTCGGCCCTTTGAGCCAGCACCGCAGCAACGGATCAATGTGATCATGGCTGATCATCCCCAATCAGTACCCCGTTCCTGCCTTCTCCCCATATCCCCTGACTCCGTTATCTTTAAGAGCCCTATCTAGCTCCCTCTTGAAAGTATCCAGAGAACCGGCCTCCACCGCCCTCTGAGGCAGAGAATTCCACAGACTCACACCTGTGTGTGTGAAAAAGTATTTCCTCATCTCCGTTCTAAATGGCTGACCCCTTATTCTTAAACTGTGGCCCCTGGTTCTGGACTCCCCCAACATCAGGAACATGTTTCCTGCCTCTAGTGTATCCAAGCCCTTAATAATCTTATATGTTTCAATACGATTCCCCCTCACCTTCTAAACTCCAGAGTGTACAAGCCCAGCCGCTCCATTCTCTCACCATATGACAGTCCCACCATCCTGGGAATTAACCTGGTAAACCTACACTGCACTCCCTCAATAGCAAGAATGTCCTCCCTCAAATTTGGAGACCAAAACTGCACACAAACTCCAGGTCTCACTAGGGCCCTGTACAACTGCAGAAGGACCTCTTTGCTCCTGTACTCAACTCCTCTTGTTACGAAGGCCAACATGCCATTCGCTTTCTTCACTGCCTGCTGTACCTGCATGGTTACTTTCGGTGACTGATGAACAAGGACCCCCAGATCCCGTTGTACTTCCCCTGTTCCCAACTTGACGCCATTTAGATAGTAATCTGCCTTCCTGTTTTTGCCACCAAGGTGGATAACCTCACATTTATCCACAATAAACTTCATCTGCCATGCATCTGCCCACTCCCCCAACCTGTCCAAGTCGCCCTGCATTCTCATAGCATCCTCCTCACAGTTCACACTGCCACCCAGCGTTGTCTCAGTACTGGTATTCTCACTCTCTCTCTCCATCCCTCCCCCACCCAAGTTGCACCAGCTTCTCGTTCTCACCCAACAAACAGCTAACAATGGCCTGTTTGCTATTTTCTTTATGATCGTAACCTTTTTGCATATCATTCATTCATTGTTCTTTATCTCTGCACATCACCATCTATATCCCTCGTTTCCCTTATCCCTAACCAGTCTGAAGAAGGGTCCAAACCCGAAACGTCACATATTCCTTCTCTCCAGAGATGCTGCCTGTCCCGCTGAGTTACTCCAGATTTTTGTGTCTATTTTCTGACCAAACCAATGATGATGAGGAGCTAAACCATCACTGAAGCAGTATTTAGAGAAGAAAAAAATTGAACTATTAACTGCAGTGACAAAGGACCTTGTGGTGTTTAAGAAAGAACTGCAGATGCTGGAAAAATCGAAGGTAAACAAAAATGCTGAAGAAACTCAGCGGGTGAGGCAGCATCTATGGAGCGAAGGAATAGGTGACGTTTCGGGTCGAGACCCTTCCTCAGATCAGTCACCTATTCCTTCGCCCCATAGATGCTCCAGCATTTTTGTCGACCAAGAAACTTGTAGAAGTGCTTAATTCATGAAATCATCTTTTAATCTCCGCGCTGATTGCACCATTTTCATTCATCTTCATCCACTGCCAGTTTAGCACAGATCATGGTACACAATTTATCCACCGACTGCAATGACAATGAAGATACAGGGCGGCACGGTGGCGCAGCGGTAGAGTTGCTGCCTTACAGCGCTTGCAGAGACATAGGTTCGATCCCGACCACGGGTGCTGTCTGTACGGAGTTTGCACGTTCTCCCCGTGACCTGCGTGGGGTTTTCTCTGAGATCTCCGGTTTCCTCCCACACTCCAAAGACGTGCAGGTTTGTAGGTGAATTGGCTTGGTGTAAGTGTAAATTGTCCCTAGTGTGTGCGTAGGATCGTGTTAGTGTGCCGGGAACGCTGGACGGCACGTTTTCGGTGGGCCGAAGCGGCCTGCTTCCGCGCTGTATCTCTAAACTAAACTAAACTAATATGTAGCAAATGATTTACAGGTCACGGGGAGAATGAACAAACTCCATGCTGACAGCACCCGTGGTCAGGATCGAACCTGTGTCTCTGGCACTGAGAGGCAGCAACCCTACCCGCTGCGCCGGCTTGCCGCCCCTAGTTAGACATGTTACATAGAAAATAGGCACAGGAGTAGGCCATTCGGCCCTTCGAACCAGCACCACCATTCATGGCTGATCATCCAAAATCAGTCTGAAGAAGGGTCTCGACCCGAAATGTCATCTATTCCTTCTCTCCATAGATGCTGCCTCACCCGCTGAGTTTCTTCAGCATTTTTGTCTACCTTCGAATTTTTCCAGCATCTGCAGTTCCTTCTTAAACGTCCAGGATCAGTACCCCGTTCCTGCTTTTTTCCCCCATATCCCTTGATTCCGTTAGCCCTAAGAGCTAAATCGAACTCTCTCTTGAAAACATCCAGTGAATTGGACTCCACTGCCTTCTGTGGCAGAGAATCACAACTCTCTGGGTGAAGAGGTTTTTCCTCATCTCAGTCCTCAAATGGCCGACCCCTTATTCTTAAAGTGTGTGACCCCTGGTTCTGGACTCCCCCAGCATGGGGAACATTGTTCCTGCATCTAGCCTGTTAAGAATTGTATATGTTTCTATCAGATCCCCTCTCATCCTTCTACATTGAAGTGAATAATAGCCCAGTTGACCCATTCTTTCGTTGTGTTCCGGCACTGTCCCACACTTTGTTACATTACAAGCAGATACATTCCTCTGCACCATCAGCTCGGTCCAATGGAAGCTGACGGCATCCGAGCGCAGGTGAAACGAGACACCAACACACCTGTCCCGGTAAACCCGATCTGCCCGCCTTCCAGAACCTTCTCTCAGCCACGGAGGCCATCAATAATGTAGATGGGCGAACTGCAAAGTGCTGCTGGAGAGGAACCAGGAGCGGGTGCTTGGAACCGGGCAGCTCCCGGCTTTGGGAAAGGTAGGAGTGGGAGCATGCAGGCCGACCCCGTCTCCCCGTCTCCCCGTCTCCCCGTTACTAAACGCTTCAGTTCCCCCTCCCATTCCCACACTGACCTCTCTGTCCTGGGCCTCCTCCACTGTCAGAGTGAGGCCACTGGAGGAGCAGCACCTCATACTAAGCTTGGGCAGCTTCCAGCACAGTGGTATGATTACTGAATGTGGCAGAAGGAACTGCAGATGCTGGTTAAAATCGAAGGTAGACACAAAATGCTGGAGTAACTCAGCGGGACAGGCAGCATCTACAATACAATACTTTATTCCATGTCATTTCAACCTCAGTGAGGCTCAAACAAAACTCTGTTTCCACAGCCATACAAACAAGGACAATTCCTACAAGACACACAAACAATTTAATTTGCACAAACATCCATCACAGTGAGTCTCCAGCACCTCCTCACTGTGATGGAAGGCAAAGTCTTATCTCTCCCCTGCACCATTTCTCTCCCGATGTCGAAGCCCCAGGCGGGCGATGGTTAGTCCCACGGCCATTTTAGGCCGCGCCGGGCGATGTACGTCCCCGCTCCAGGCCCAAACGTCACAAAGTTGGAGCCCCCGGCGGGCGCTGGAATGCCCCGCGGCCATTAAAGCCACGCCGGGCGATGTACGTTACAACCCAGCGACACGGGCTGGAGAAGTTGCGTTTGCGGGAGCTCCGAAAAGCGGTCTCCCACCCGGACCCGCGAGCTCCCGATATTCCCGTCTACCGATCTGCAGCTGGAGCCTCCGAGCCTCCGGGGTCGTGGCGCAGCAGCGAGCCACCACCGCTCCCCACGCTCCGAGACCGGCCAGACCCACGATGGTAAGTCCGCATCTCTGGAGATAGCGGAGTCAGGGGATATGGGGAGAAGGCAGGAACGGGGTACTGATTGGGTATGATCAGCCATGATCACATTGAATGGCGGTGCTGGCTCGAAGGGCCGAATGGCCTACTCCTGCACCTATTGTCTATTGTCTATTGTCTAACTCAGAGCTTCCAGCGGGAATGACACTGCCCAGATTTTGGATTTATATTCTATGCATTGCGAGTCCCAGCGGAGATGAGCTGCAAGATGAAGGGCGAGGGTCCACGGGCGGAGGGAGGGCCGGGAGGGGGTGCAGGGTCGGCCCCCGCACAGGGCACCTTGGTGGGAGGGTGAGATCACATTGAATGGCGGTGCTGGCTCGAAGGGCCGAATGGCCTACTCCTGCACCTGTTGTCTATTGTCTATCTATTGTCTATTGAGAGAAGGAATGGGCGACGTTTCGGGTCTCGACCGAAAACGTCGCTGATTCCTTCTTTCCTGAGATGCTGCCTCACCCGCTGAGTGACTCCAGCATTTTGTGTCCACCTGCCGTATGAATATTGACTTCTCTAACTTCAAGTAACCCCGGCATTCCCTCTCTCTCTATCCCTCCCCCACCCAAGTTGCACCAGCTTCTTGTTCACACCCAACAATCAGCTAACAATGACCTGTTTCCGTTATCATCGTGACTTTTTTGCATATCTTTCATTCATTGTTCTTTATCTCTCCACATCACCGTCTATATCTCTCGTTTCCCTTTCCCCTGACTCTGTCTGATGAAGGGTCTCGACCCGAAACGTCACCCATTCCTTCTCTCCAGAGATGCTGCCTGTCCTGCTGAGTTACTGACTTGCCTACCTTCGGTTTAAACCAGCATCTGCAGTTCTTTCACAAATAGTTGAGTTCAGTTTATTGTCACGTGTACCGAGGTTTTGTTGCGTGCTAACCAGTCAGCGGAAAGACAATTGCACGTAAGGTCATCGGGTCAAAGGGCGTGACGCACGGAGCAACTCAATCCACGTGGAGTACATGGCAGCCTCCGGCATACACTGTTAACACACGAAACGCGTACCTTCTTACCAGTTAAAAACCGCTGAAATGGTAAATCTTTGCCCTGTAAATAATGATGGATATCGGGGTAAGCGTGAGGGACTTCAGAATTCAGGAAGTGAGGAGAAATGAAGGTAAAGAGAAGCGAGAGCTGCAGGGACAACAGCAGCTAAAGTGGTTGGCGAACATTGGCCGTGCAGATACCAAGATTGAGAACATTGGGAATTATCGCGTTTGCTCACTGCATTTCATCGACAGTAAGGCATTTTTTGTGTTTTTTGTGTTATTTCTTGATTCCTTTGGTTTCTAAAAAGTTTCAGAAGTGATACACCTGGCTGTAAATTTTTAAAATCGCCCATGGTTCTCAAGTGGGTTTTTACATACAAAAAGAAATCGGTTCTGAAGCTAAATTTATCATTAAAAAAAATCTCCAGACTTACGAATGGTGCGTGGAAAAGTAAGTTTTCTATCATTATGGCATTGAGATGTATATTTTGGCAAATAATAAAATGTCCTGACAGCTTTAACACCCACTCCCTTTCAATAGGATATTGTCAATTTGCTGAGGTTGATTATGTCCAATTAACAGCTAACAATGATGCCATTCCTTGGCTTGCATCTGAGTAAAATGTAATTCAAAACCCACATATGGTTTGTGATTTTTTTTAATGAATTTTGAAGTAGGATAAATGTCTCTCATTCTTACCCCGATGGCCATAATTATTTACAGCGCAAAAATAGACCTTCTGAGGCAGAGAATTCCACAGACTCACAACTCTCTGTGTGAATAAGTATTTCCTCATCTCCGTTCTAAATGGCTTACCCCTTATTCTTAAACTGTGGCCCCTGGTTCTGGACTCCCCCAACATCGGGAACATGTTTCCTGCCTCTAGCGTGTCCAAACGCTTAACAATCTTATATGTTTCAATGAGATCTCCTCTCATCCTTCTAAACTCCAGAGAATACAAGCCCAGCTGCTCCATTCTCTCAGCAAATGACAGTCCCACCATCCCAGGAATTAACCTTGTAAACCTACGCTGCACTCCCTCAATAGCAAGAATGTCCTTCCTCAAATTTGGAGACCAAAACTGCACACAATACTCCAGGTGTGGTCTCACTAGGGCCCTGTACAACTGCAGAAGGACCTCTTTGCTCCTATACTCAATTCCTCTTGTTATGAAGGCCAACATGCCATTCGCTTTCTTCACTGCCTGCTGTACCTGCATGCTTACTTTCAGTGACTGATGAACAAGGACCCCCCAGATCCCGTTGTACTTCCCCTTTTCCCAACTTGACACCATTTAGATAATAATCTACCTTCCTGTTTTTGCTACCAAAGTGGATAACCTCACATTTATCCACATTAAACTGCATCTGCCATGCATCTGCCCACTCCCCCAACCTGTCCAAGTCACCCTGCATTCTCATAGCATCCTCCTCACAGTTCACACTGCCACCCAGCTTTGTGTCATCTGCAAATTTGCTAATGTTACTTTGAATCCCTTCATCCAAATCATTGATGTATATTGTAAATAGCTGCGGTCCCAGCAGCGAGCCTTGCGGTACCCCACTAGTCACGCCCGATGGGAGAGAGGCCCTAAAATACGCTCCAGCCAATACAATTCCACATCCCCTTGCAGTCGGCAAGATGGTAAAATGTAGGCGCAAGGAACTGCAGAGTCTGCTTTACTAAACAATGACACAAAGTGCTGGACTAACGCAGCGGGTCAGGCAGCATCTGCGGAGAACATGGATAGGTCGAGACCCTTCTTCAGACCGATGGTCAAGGGGAGATGGTGTCTAGAAATATGGAAGGGTAAGGTGTGAAAATGCTAGAGCATCTCTGGAGAAAAGGAATAGGTGACATTTCGGGGTCGACACGATGGAACCCTGCGGGGGAATATGACCTTTTTGTCGTATTCCCCTTCTCTGCCTCCGTCTGCGCTGAGGCCTAATGGAGCTGACGACCTCGAGGCTCCGGATGGCAGAGCACCGCCAGGACTCGGCCTGAGCTCGCTCCCGTGAGGGTGGTCCGGCTCAGGGCTGGAAGAGGTTGGGACGCTCCCGTGAGGGCGACCAGCCCGAGGGTGGAACGAGGCTCCCGTCGGAGCGGCCGAGCTCGGGGAGGTGCGGCGCTGGCAGCCCGAGGGAGGTTCGGAGCCCAAGTCGGGGCAGCCCAGCTAGAGGGAGAAGCGACGCCCATGTCGGGGCGGCCCAGCCCGGGGCTGAAGATGGCGCAGTACTCACGTGAGGGTGGCTGGGACGGTGTTCTGCCGGCGGTGGCCTGAGTCCGGGGTTCGGCCGCGGGCCAGCAGCTGTTTCTGCAGGACTGGTGGGCGGCAGCTTCGACCACCCCGGGCCACGGTGTTTGAGCCGCGGGACTGTTTTTAACATCGCCCGGGGGGGGATCGCCCCAGCGCAGAGGGAGAAGAGGAGGGAAGAGACTGCAGACCTAAGACTTTTGCCTCCATCACAGTGAGGAGATGCTGGGTGGACTCACTGTGGTGGATGTTAATGTGTGTTTATTGTTGTTTTATTGTATTGTATTATATGTATGACTGCTGCAATTTCATTCAGACTTCGGTCTGAATGACAATAAAGGCTATCTAATCTAATCTAAAGAGAGAGTTAGATATAGCTCTCGGCAATATTTGAATTGTGAATTGCAATTCACTTTGCAGAGTCAGCATGACGGTAAAACGTGGACACAAGGAACTGCAGATGCTGGTTTACAAAAAAATAGACACAAAGTGCTGGAGTAACTCAGCACAGCATTGCTGGAGAAAGGAACAGGTGACATTTCTGGTCGTTGTGAATCAGTGGAATTCTCTGTCACAGACGGCAGTGGAGGCCGATTCACTGGATGTTTTCAAGAGAGAGTTAGATTTAGCTCTTGGGGCTAATGGAATGAAGGCATATGGGGAGAAGGCAGGAACGGGGTACTGATTGGGGATGATCAGCCATGATCACATTGAATGGCGATGCTGGCTCGAAGCGCCGAATGGCCTACTCCTACATGTATTTTCTATAAGACCCTGCTTCGAGTGGAGTGTTCCGATGGCTGGCCCACAGACTGTTGCACCCTGTTCCACGGATCCCGTTGCATCCTTTTCCGACTGAAGCCGCGGTCTGCGGAGCTTCTAGCCGCGGGCGGGGGCGTGGACTTACCACCCCGAGTCTGGGATCCCTCACCGGGGATCGCCAGAGAAGAGCTCCGACCGCCGGCCTGTGGCCTATAACATCCTGAAGCCTCGTTCTCCGGTAACAAAGTGCCGGTTTGGGCGCTCCAAGCCGCGGAGTGTGTTCGACTGTCCCGACGTCGGAGTTTGGATCATCCCGACGAGAGGGCCTGTACATCGGGCCGTCTGTAGTGGCGACTACGGAGGGTTCATGGCCCCGACCACGGGTTCCAGAACCAGGGGCCACAGTTTAAGAATAAGGAGTAAGGCCATTTAGAACGGAGACGAGGCAACACTTTTTCTCACAGAGAGTTGTGAGTCTGTGGAATTCTCTGCCTCAGAGGGTGGTGGATGCTTTCAAGAGAGAGCTGGATAGGACTCTTAAAAATAGCGGAGTCAGGTGATATGGGGAGAAGGCAGGAACGGGGTACTGAATGGGGATGATCAGCCATGGTCACATTGAATGGCGGTGCTGGCTCGAAGGGCCGAATGGCCTCCTCCTGCACCTATTGTCTATTGAACAAAGGAGGAGGACTGGCTGAACTTTGTTGCCTTCCACCACAGTGAAGAATGCTGTGGTGGATGTTTGTGTTGAATCTTATTGTGCATTGTGTGTTCTTTTTAAGTGTATCGCTGCTGGCAAATTCATTTCACTGCATGTGACAAACAAATGTGACTATTGTCTTTGGCCTCCCCCATCAGATGGTGTCTCCAGCCATTGCGTTGGCCTTCATCCCCTTCCTGATGACGCTGCTGATCCGCTACCGGTATTACTTTGTGCTCTTCTGGCGCGCAGTGGTCCTACGCAAGGTGCACGACTATCTGAGCGGCCTGTCGCGGGAGGAGAGGGCCTTCAACCACGTACTGGCCAACTGCATCCCTGGAGACACGGACAACATCCTGGCCACCTTCGACCAGTGGTGCTTCCAGTCGGAATACCTCAGCAACCTGGGCCCCGAGAAAGGTAAACGTCACAGAGTGATACAGTGTGGAAACAGGCCCTTTGGCCCAACTTGCCCACACCAGCCAACATGTCCCAGCTACATTAGAGTCACAGAGTGATACAGTGTGGAAACAGGCCCTTTGGCCCAACTTGCCCACACCAGCCAACAATGTCCCAGCTACTCTAGAGTCACAGAGTGATACAGTGTGGAAACAGGTCCTTCACCCCAACTTGCCATGATCACATTGAGAGGGGGAAGATTTAATAGGAACCTGAGGGGTAACTTTTTCACACACAGGGCGGTGGGTGTATGGAACGAGCTGCCGGAAGAGGTAGTTGAGCTGGGACTAAGAAACAGTTAGACAGGTACATGGATAGGACATAGAAGGGCCGGATGGCCTACTGCACCTATTGTCTATTGCCCACACCGGCCAACAATTTCTCAGCCACACAAGTCACACCTGCCTGCGCTTAGCTCATATCGGTCCAAACCTGCCCAACCAAAACACTGGGATAGTCCCAGCCTCAACTACCTCCTCTGGCAGCTTGTTCCATACACCCATACACTGTGTGAAAAAGTTACCCCTCGGGTTCCTATTAAATCTTCCCCCTCTCACCTTAAACCTATGTCCTCCAGTTCTTGATGTCCTCCAGTACTCTGGGCAAAAGACTCTGTGCATCTACCCGATTGAAAAAGACAATGTTTCAGATCGGGTAACTTGTCCAAACTCGAGTGGTCGAGTGCTTTAGACAGAACACTTGTGTTTGGCTGACATGTATTCATGGTTTAGTTTTTAGCTTTAGGCTTGGAGATACAGCAGAGAAAGAGGCCCTTCAGCCCACCGAGTCCATGCCGACCAGCGATCCCCGCACAGTAACACTATCCTACACACACTAGGGACAATTTTTTTAAAAACATTTACCAAGCCAATTAACCCACAAACATGTACGTCTTTGGAGTGTGGGAGGAAACCGAAGATCTCGGAGAAAACCCACGCAGAACGTGCAAACTCCGTACAGACAGCGCCCGTGGTCGGGATCGAATCCCGGCGGAGCATTTGCTGTGAGGCAGGAGCTCTACCGCTGTGCCACCGCTGTGCCACCCTCAGTTATAGTTTTGGAGATACAGCATAGCATACAGCATAGAAACATAGAAACATAGAAATTAGGTGCAGGAGTAGGCCATTCGGGCCCTTCGAGCCTGCACCGCCATTCAATATGATCATGGCTGATCATCCAACTCAGTATCCCGTACCTGCCTTCTCTCCATACCCCCTGATCCCCTTAGCCACAAGGGCCACATCTAACTCCCTCTTAAATATAGCCAATGAACTGGCCTCAACTACCCTCTGTGGCAGAGAGTTCCAGAGATTCACCACTCTCTGCGTGAAAAAAGTTCTTCTCATCTCGGTTTTAAAGGATTTCCCCTTTATCCTTAAGCTGTGACCCCTTGTCCTGGACTTCCCTAACATCGGGAACAATCTTCCTGCATCTAGCCTGTCCAACCCCTTAAGAATTTTGTAAGTTTCTATAAGATCCCCTCTCAATCTTCTAAATTCTAGAGAGTATAAACCAAGTCTATACAGTCTTTCTTCATAAGACAGTCCTGACATCCCAGGAATCAGTCTGGTGAACCGTCTCTGCACTCCCTCTATGGCAATAATGTCCTTCCTCAGATTTGGAGACCAAAACTGTACGCAATACTCCAGGTGTGGTCTCACCAAGACCCTGTACAACTGCAGTAGAACCTCTCTGCTCCTATACTCCTACACTCCTATACATACAGCCACCGAGCCCAGGCTGACCAAAGATCATCCCGTACACTAGCACTGTCCTACATACGAGTAACAAGTTACAGAAGCCAATCCACCTACAAACCTGCACGTCACTGGGATGTGGGAGGAAACCGGAGCACCCGGGAAAAAACCCACGCAGGTCACGGGGAGAGCATGCAAACTCCACATAGACAGCACCCGTGGTCAGGATTGAACCCGGGTCTCCAGTGTTGTGAGGCAGCAACTATACCACTATGCCCCTACATGTTTGGTATAGCCTGATTTGGTTGGAGCGGCACGGTGGCGCAGTGGTAGAGTTGCTGCCTCACAGCGCCAGAGACCTGGGTTCCATCCTGACCACAGGTGCTGTCAGTACGGAGTTTGCACGTTCTCCCTGTGGGTTCCCTGACACTGTGCTTTCTGTGGTGCGTCTGCGGGAGTTCCCTCCGTCCAGTGAAACACTCATTCCTAGAATAAGTAGGTTAGCATATGTGTAGATGGGCTGAAGGGCCTGTTTCCTGTTTAAGTATAGGGGCAAGGAGGTCCTACTGCAGTTGTACAGGGTCCTGGTGAGACCACAGCTAGAGAATTGTGTGCAGTTTTGGTCTCCTAATTTGAGGAAGGACATTCTTGCTATTGAGGGAGTGCAGCGTAGGTTTACAAGGTTAATTCCCGCGATGGCGGGACTGTCATAGTCTGAGAGAATGGAGCGGCTGGGCTTGTAGTCACTGGAATTTAGAAGGATGAGAGGGAATTTTATAGAAACATATAAAAATTCTTAAAGGATTGGACAGGCTAGATGCAGGAAAAATGTTCCCCATGTTGGGGGAGTCCAGAACCAGGGGTCACACAGTTTGAGACTAAAGGGTCGGCCATTTAGGACTGAGATGAGGAAAAATGTCTTCACCCAGAGAGTTGTGAATCTGTGGAAAATGTTTTCCTCATCTCGGTCCTAAAAGACTTCCCCCTTATCCTTAAACTGTGACCCCCGTGTTCTGGACTTCCACAACATCGGGAACAATCTTCCTGCATCTAGCCTGTCCAACCCCTTAAGTTAAATTTGAAATGTTACATTTTTATTGTGTATTGTGTGTTCTTTTTTATTGTATCGCTGCTGGCAAATTCATTTCACTGCACCTTCGGGTGTATGGGATGAATAAATCTGATTGATTGATTGATTGATTGAAGTTCTAAAGTTCTGAAGTTCTGACATCTCGCTGCCAGGCCGGATCCTGGAGCGGCTGCTGTACGAGAACGCTCCGCGCACGGTGCTGGAGCTAGGCACCTACTGCGGGTACGCCTCGCTCCGCATCGCCCGCTCACTCACAGACGGTGCCCGCCTCTACACCGTCGACATGGACGTCAG
>NW_026576718.1:427500-430000 GCF_028641065.1 Leucoraja erinaceus | reverse complement strand
CCGAAGCCGAGGCTCTGGGCGGTCCCCGACAGGAAACGCCGCTCCAGGCCCGCTGGTAGCCGCGAGGACGGGTCGACGGTGCAGCCCGGAGCAAAGCCGCCTCTCCGACCAGGTAGGGACCCTAGAAAGTAGTTTCCCCCCTTCCACCCCCCTCATGAGATCGCGGGTCGCGGGCAAGGTCACCAGAGGTTTCCGTTCAGGTGTCCTAAGTGGGACAGGGTCATTAGGCCACTCTTTAGACGACTGCCAGGGACTAATTTTAATGGAATTCACCTCCAACATCACCTATGACATCACCTATGACATCACCTGCGACACCTGACGGCAACCTACGACATCACCTATGACATCACCTGCGGCACCTGACGGCAACCTACGACATCACCCATGACATCATCTACGGCAACCTACAACAGCAAAAATTGCCGCCACTGTCGCCGAAAAATGTTCAACGAGTTGAAACTTTTGCGGCAGGCGCCTGTAGTCGCCCAAAGAAAATCGCCCAAGTGGGACTGGCCCTTAAGCTGAGTTGAGTTCCGTTCACTATAGTTCAGTTGAGTTGAGTCTGAGTCTGACGTTGAAGAAGGGTCTTGACCCAAAACGTCGCCCATTCCTTCTCTCCAGAAACGCTGCCTGTCCCGCTGAGTTACTCCTACATTTTGTGTCTGTCTTGAGTTGAGTTTAGCTTCAGTTAGTTCAGTTCAGTCTAATGTCACGTGTACCGAGGTACAGTGAAAAGCTTTTGTTGCGCGCTATCCAGTCAGGTGAAAGACAATACATGATTACAATCGAGCCGTCCACAGTGTACAGATACAGGATAAAGGGAATAATGTTTAGTGCAAGGTAAACTCCAGTAGAATTCAATCAAAGATAGTCCAAGGGTCCCTGATGAGGTAGATAGTAGTTCAGGACCGCTCTCTGGTTGTGGTAGGATGGTTCAGTTGCCTGATAACAGCCGGGAAGAAACTGTCCCTGAATCTGGAGGTGTGCGTTTGTTTTCACACTTCTGTACCTCTTGCCCGATGGGAGAGGGGAGAAGAGGGAGTGACCGGGGGTGAGACTGGTCCTTGATGATGCTGCTGGCCTTGCCGAGGCAGCGTGAGGTGTAGATGGAGTCAATGGAAGGGAGGTTGGTTTGTGCGACGGTCTGGCCTGCAGCCACAATTCGCTGCAATTTCTTGAGGTCTCGGATGGAGCTGTTCCCAAACCCCCCCCCCCCTGGACCCCCCCCCTAACCGCTGACCCCCCCTCATGGGCCAGCAACACCCACTCCCTACGGGGGGGGCCGGGCGGTGTGTCCACTGGCGTGGTGTGGGCAGAGTGGGCTGCTGGAGGCCCTGCTACAGCCTGGGGCTCAATTAGAATCATTCCCTCTTCTCCCCACTCCAGTCCGGCAGGAGGTACAGTAGCTTGAAAGCGCGCACCACCTGACTCAGGAACGGCTTCTTCCCCTCTGTGATCAAGCTTCTGAACGGTCCTTCCATAAGCTAGGGTCCTGTCGGATTCACCTCTACCCCATTGCGGACATTGGGCTTTGTGAGTGGAACTGATGCCCCACAATGCTGAGAACTATATTCTACACTCTGTATCTTCCATTTTGCTTGACCTGTTGGACTCGAGTTTGACTTGATTGCATTTTTGTAGTATATATTATGTACAGTATTACACTATAATACTATACATAAATATGCCAGCCATGATCACATTGAATGGCGGTGCTGGCTGGAAGGGCTGAATGGCCTACTCCTGCACCTCTTGTCTGATATGTTGGATACTTGCATAACAAAGCTTTTCACTGTACCTCGGTACACATGACTATAATAAAACTAAGCTGTGCCCTCTTCCCCTCACCCTGCGAAAAGGCTTCTGTCTGACTGCCATGTCTATGTATTTCTGATTTGATTGCAGTGTCTAATGTTATTCATAGTTTATTTTTGACTGTGTTTGGGGCCACTGTGGATAGGGTGAGCAGCTTTAAATGCCTGGGTGTCCACATCACAGCGGATCTGACATGGACAACACACACTGCCGCACTGACGAGTAAGGCAAGGCAGCGCCTTCACCACCTCAGGCAGCTGAGGAAATTCACAGTCTCTCTGAGGATCCTTCAGTGCTTCTACTCTGCGGCTGTAGAAAGCATCTTGTCTGGCAACATCACAATCTGGTTTGGGAACAGCTCTGCCCAGGACAGGAAGGCTCTGCAGAGAGTAGTGGGTTCGGCCGAATGCACCATGGGAACTACACTCACCCCCCCCTGCAGGACCTATACACCAGGAGGTACAGATCCAGAGCCAGCAACATTATGGGGGACCCCTACCCCCCCAGCAACGGACTGTTCCAGCTGCTACGGTCAGGCAAACGCCTCCACTGTCACGCTGTGAGAACAGAGAGGATTTGACGGAGTTTCTTCCCACAGGCCGTCAGGACTGTAAACTCTGATCCCACCAGGGTGTAAATACTGTTGTGTCTTATTTTTAAATGTAAATACTGGTTCTGTTCT